>NC_091462.1:23673124-23900624 GCF_027789765.1 Dendropsophus ebraccatus | reverse complement strand
CTTACAACAATCTTCTCAGAACAGGTGGCAAACCAATGCCGTTTTGGTGGAATTAGCCAGTACTGATTGTTCTCTGACAGATGTTCAAAATGTTGAATCCCTTTGTTTTTTGGAGAGTTAAAGGGGTTATCCAGTGTAAGAAAAACATGGCCACTTTCTTCCACGGATGACACGACTCTTGTTTCCAGTTCAGGTGTGGTTTGCAAAAGAGCTCCATTCACTTTGATGGATCTGAGTTGCAAAACCTGCACCCAAACTGGAGACAAGAGTAGTGCTGTCTCTGGAAGAAAGTGGCTATGTTTTTCTAACGCTAAATAACCCCTCTAGGCTTCGGCCAATGGTGTCTTGCAGAGATTCTCTTCTAATTCAGAACATGTAGGCCAAGCTAAGAATGCATGCGGGAACTGGAAGTGATCGCTGTCAGGCATTCGGTAA
Organism: Dendropsophus ebraccatus; assembly: GCF_027789765.1. Classification (NCBI taxonomy): domain Eukaryota; kingdom Metazoa; phylum Chordata; class Amphibia; order Anura; family Hylidae; genus Dendropsophus; species Dendropsophus ebraccatus. The sequence goes on along the minus strand of NC_091462.1, from coordinate 23,900,189 downwards.
ACAGTTATCTGAAACTTATGGCTATGGACCCTAATGAAGGTAGCTGGACGGAGGCCAGGGCCAGCAAGGAAATGAAGCATGCTAGTGGTATCTACTGATTGGTTGGGGTCAGAACACGCAAACCCCTAAAAATACTAACTTTTTACATGTTTGGTTTTTTTTACATTGAAAAGTTTTTTGTTTTTTTTGTAAGTGGCAGGTACACTTTAAGGACCTAATGCCACAAAACACAACTGGTGATCCAGCAAGTGTGAATGTATCTGAACATAGAATATACCCAGGGGTACTAGAGAAGCATAAGATCATGGGATACATAGAAAGGGGCATAGATGTACATAACAAAAACTTAATTCTATCAATAGTCATATCATATAGATACACATAGACTATTGTGTACAGCTTCGGGCACAAGTGCATATAAAAAAAAAGAGATAATGGAGCTGAAGCTGGTTAAAAGGCGGTCAATCGGAGTACCGAATGTGTGGACTACAGTACCCTGAATACTAGGATTATTCTGAGAAAAACATGTCTGACGGTCAACATAAGAACTATGGGGGAGATTTATCAAACATGGTGTAAAGTGAAACTGGCTCAGTTGCCCCTAGCAACCAATCAGATTCCATCTTTCATTTTCCAAGGAGTCTGTTAGGAATGAAAAGTGGAATCTGATTGGTTGCTAGGGGCGACTGAGCCAGTTTCACTTTACACCATGTTTGATAAATCTCATATATATATATATATATATATATATATATATATATATATACCGTATATATATATATATATATATATATATATATATATATATCTCAACGGTCACTAAGAGATCTCTCCAATGGTCTATTTATACCCAGATATCCCTATGTCTGGATAAAAGAAGGTTTCTACACCATCAAATAAGTGGATTCTTTATGGTAAGAGCAGTAATACTATGAAACTGCTGTCATAGTGAACTCACAAAAATTGTTCGTAAGAGGCCTGGATACATTTTCAGAGTGTAAAATATTATCGCTGCTAGTCTGAAGAAGGTAGAAAGGTTGTTGTTTTTTCTCTCTACATCAATTGCAGGATAAAAGGTTGAAATGGATGGGTGGATGGAAGTGTTTTTGCAGCTCTACAAACTATATTACTAATCAATCTGTATACTGGTATATTTTTTATCTATACATACATATATATACATACATATACATACCATATTTTTCACTTTATAGGACACCTTTAGATAAGACGCACCCCTGATTTTAGGGGAGAAAAATAGAAAAAAAAATATTTTGCTCATTGTCACAGTTTGGCGATAGCAGCAGTGTGACCGGTGCCAATCCCCCCATATAGTGCCCCACATAGTATTCAATCCCCCATTAAAGTGCCCCACATAGTATCCAATCCCCCATTAAAGTGCCCCACATAGTAGCCAATCCCCCATATAGTGCCCACATAGTAGCCAATCCCCATATAGTGCCCTACATAGTCTCCAATGCCCCCATATAGTGCCCACATAGTATCCAATGCCCCATATAGTGCCCTACATAATCTCCAATGCCCCCATATAGTGCCCTACATAGTATTCAATCCCCCTAATATAGTGCCCCACCAGTAAAACAACAAACCAGTAACTCACCTGTCCACCGGTCCTAGCAGCTCCTGTCAGAGCGAGCAGTCCCGTCATCCTCCGGCGCGGGCAGCAGGTTATACAGACACTGACTGTGCCGGAAGTGACCTGAAGCCTCTTTCATGAATTATAGAGGCTGCAGGTCACTTCCGGCACAGTCAGCGTCTCTGAACCCCGCTGCCCGAGCCGAAGGATGACGGGAGAGGAGCTGCTGGGACTGGCGGACAGGTGACCGCGGGACAGCACGAGCGACCCCCTCCATCGCCGCTTAGCTGACAGCCGATCAGAAGCTCAGGAAAGTGCTGCTCATTGCACTTTCCTGGGCTTCTGATCGGCTGTCAGCTGAGCGGCGATAGAAGGGACGAGCTGGGCGGGCGGAGGGGGTCGCTCAGGGCTGCTTACTATGCATATGCCTAGTGAGCGGCAATAGGGGTGGGCGGGACAGCTTTCTGGTGGTGCTTGGCACTGCTTGGAGCTGTCTTCGCTTCATAGGACGCAGTTAGTTTTTCCTCCCACTTTGGAGAAAAAAAGTGCGTCTTATAAAGCGAAAAATACGGTATTCAGTTTATGGCTATGTTCCCACAATGTCTTTTTTGGCCAAATGACAGCCATAATTTATAATGGCGGTCGGCATTTGTAAAATAACGTCCGTTATTTGAACCCAAACGGCCAAAATAAGACTTGTGGGAACATAGTCTAAAGGGGTTATCCAGAATAACAACACCATAGCTGCTTTCTACCAGAAACAGCACCATCCTTGTCCTCAGTTGGTGTGCAGTATTGTGGCCCAGTTCCATTGAAGTAAATAGAGCCGAGTTGTAATACCAAACATCTTACGGCACAGTTTTTGGAAGAAAGAATCTATGGGGGAGATTTATCAAACATGGTGTAAAGTGAAACTGGCCCAGTTGCCCATAGCAACCAATCAGATTCCATCTTTCATCCCTCACAGACTTTTTGGAAAATGAAAGGTGGAATCTGATTGGTTGCTAGGGGCAACTGAGCCAGTCTCACTTTACACCATGTTTGATAAATCTCCCCCTATGTTTTTCTAATTCAGGATAAGCCCTTTAAAATAATGGTTCAATCCACAAAATGGTCATCTCCTTTCAGGTTTTAGCAACTGGTGCCCTTTAAATACAGACATGCTCTGAAGTGTACAGTATAAATACCGAGCACATAGAAATGTAATATATAATTCCCACCACAAAACCACAAAAAAAAAAAGACAACAAATTAAGACGATTAAATAGAATATAAAATACCGGATATAAAAAGAGGCATCACACAGCACACACTATATCAGATTACACATTGACATTACATTCATGTCTTATCAGTTGGTGGCATCAGTGTATATCACACCCGCTAAAAGACTATGGAAAAATAGTTTATCTGCACACAATAAGAAACTGGGAGCGCTTATGTACTTTCCGTTTTTTTTTAGATCAGTGCACATAGATTGTCATATATAAAAAGTACAAAAATCTAGGATCCATAGCAGTATGTAGTCAGTGTAACCCAGCAGCAAATAAACCTAATATCCCCATTCACTTATAATGTATATACTGTATATTATAAACACAGCAGCGAAATAGTAAAAAAATCACAGTAGAGAATTATTATAAGACGATTACAACAATGACTTCTGCATTCTGCATTCGTGATGGAAGCGAAGCCTGAGATCCATACATGACACTTAGCAGGCAGCATTCACATTACCTGGTTTGTAGACTAAACAAGAAGGAACAATAGTAGTAGCTATAATAAAATATTTCTATGGCTCCAAGTCTGTACTAATATATATTCAGTGTTCTTCTATGTTTCGCTTGTATGAACGATACTGGTTTGAGGCTAGAAAAATATCTGGAAAGTTTCTGGAAACTCTAGTTATTTACTTTATTACTTTATTTTAAGTGAAACAGCGCCACTATTGTCCACGTTTCTTATCTGGTATTGCAACTAAAAAAAAATTAAAAATAAAAATAAATAAATAAATAAAAAGATCCTTTTTTTCTAGCCTTATCAAACCCCTATAATATATGGTATAATATAAATTTACTCACTAATACTGAATGATTATTTGTTTCTGACGCAAAGGTTGTTTTGGTGGTGTGGCTTATAATGGCAAATATACATATTAAACCAGTGGTCCCTAACCAGAGGCTTGGGAGCCGAATGTGGCTCACCATAAGTTAGGACCACATGCATTTACATTATGAGAAACATATCCATTCCATACAAAGCCAAATTACTCCTAGTGCAAATAGATAGATAGATAGATAATGTATAGATAGGAGATAGATAGATAGATAGATAGATAGATAGATAGATAGATAGATAGATAGATAGATTCCAAAGCATACTCCAAACAAACAGACTATATAAATTTAGGGCTATGTTCAGACACTGTTAAAATGGCAGCGTTTTTATTGGACAGCCGTCATTCAACGTCAAATAACGGCCCTTGTTATAAAATAGTGGGCGTTATTTATCATTAGGTGATGGCCGAGAATAAAAACGGCTGTCATTTCATCGGCGAGTACACATAGCCATATAGTGAGGTCGGGGAGGCTAACATCAGTCTAAAAGAGTCCTGTTGGTGGTGTGTCCCAGGTTTGTAATTTTTTTTATTCATACATATTATAAAATAATAATTAGTTTAAAATATTCTGAAATAATTCAACTACCAGTATCAATAAATTACACTGAGAATACAAATCCCCCGCTAGAGACCACAGGTTAAAGATGCACCATAGTTTCTGGTGCTAATCTCCCATTGTGCGTATACTCTATATATCAGTTATTTGTGCGCATTGCCTTAAAAAATAGCAAAATCTAAAATTCACAAAAATAGTAGATTCATACAGTTCTCAAATACACTATTTTTCACATGGTACCTTACTCAAATACACAATGAACAAGACTATGAGCCATTGCCCCTTAACACCAACCCCACATAACAGATCATAGGAGATTGGGACCAAAAGTCTTATCGTCTTTGTCCTCATCGATTTTAATAAAAAGTCACAGTAATGCGACACTAAAGATACTGTTTAGAAAAAAGTTTTAGTGGGCAGATCTATAAAATAGTTACATGCATATATAGTGAAATGGGTATTATATGTGCTTTAGAGAGTCATGAGAACGTAGCGGTTTATCCGGAGAAGGCAACATAAACGGAAAATGAGAAATTGATGATCGGACATAGAGATCAAGAGTATAAATGGCGTCCAATGTGACTACATCTTAAGTTGACTACAAATCCCAGGTTATGAGGCATCTTTTTTTTTTATAGCACCTATAAAATTTACAGGACGTCAAAAATTTCATAGAAGTCATGTGACTTAAACCGCGAGTTGCATTGAGTCTCATGGTAAAGTCTACTAAATGGTAGCAAACCACTTATAACATGAGAATACATGCATATAAGTATACTGATGGTGCTGCCTGGTGAAATGAGAGCTGGCACAGTATTACACAACCGTCATTTTCTAACAATTCCTAAGAATTAAAAACAAAAAATATCTTTCATGTACAAACTCTTTGCTTTGCATTATTCTGGAGCACTGCAGCTACTCCCTGTGCATGGAGTATACATATATATATATAAAATATAATTTTTGCATAAGTTATTATAGGACATAGATTTTTTTTTCTATTACAGTACATTTCCCTTTAAAAACAAAAACATTCATGCAAAGAAAAAATTAATCTCAGCTACAATAATGAGAATTACAGGCAATGCTGAAGCTCATCTCAATGGCATCTCAATGAACAGTTTGACAGCACCAAAGCCATCTTCAAAGATGGGGGGGGATCACATACGTTTCAAGATACTTACGGGGGATCATGATGCATAGAATCGGCCCAAAATATCGGAGTTTAAGCCAAAAAAAAAAAAACACAAAAACATGCATACATAGAAAAATATATAGTTCACGCCGTGAGCCAAATTGCAGCAAGTACAGCCAGAGAAGCCTCGGAATGTCGTCAACACAGAGAAGCAGCATCGTGCGTCCGCCGCCTTAAGACTCACACGCCACCCCCGCTGCGGTCCACCGGAATGGCTTCTCTTTGATCCATGTTCTCCTCAGCGCTCTTCATCAGGATCGCCAGCCGGCTGCTTGATACAAAACCTTTCTGGATGGCGCTCATAAGCTTAAAAAAAGAACACACAAAAAAAGTTAGGCCATACATGTCTACAAACAAATCTCATGATTTCTTTTTTTTTTTTTTTTTTTTCAACTTGGTTTTAACCAGTATATTACTGAAATCCATGACCCCAGGGTTACAAGGTAGCATTGGCATCAGTATGTTACAACACCTATTATTTCACACAGGAGTTGAGCAGTCTTTCTATAAGCTAACCTAACATAAAGGTCACTTTGCTGTTGGCATCACAGTCTAGAAGACTTCATAAAAAAAAAAGCAACCAACCATGTTGAATAGCTGCAAAACTTTCCTTATATTGGTCCTGCGAATGCACAGCGGTACACAGGATTATTTGGAATCTTGTCATACCCTATTCTCCTCTAAAAAATAAGGCTCTTCAATAGATAATGCAATGGAAAACTCCTGATTTCTCCTGATTTCTATATAATTTAATAGTGCCAATCCTTTACATTTTGATGGCACAATATGGGCCTCTGCCCTAATCCAACATGGATAAAATTAGGAAAACAAAAATCTCAATTCCCTAACGGAGGAGCCTTATGCTGCGTTTACACAGAGCGATAATTCGCCCGATCGTACGATTAACGACATCGAAAGAACGATTTTTTTTTTTTAATAACGATCAGCGTTTAGACGGAACGATATATCGTACGGAAAAATCATTTTGCGATTGCTCAAGCCTATCTCGCACATAGGTAAAATCGGTGAACGACTGTTTACACGGAACGAACTGCGAATTTTTTTACGAACGACGATTTTAGAACATGTTGTAAGATCAAGATGAGGGATTTCTCGCTTGTCGCTTGATCGTTCGCTGCGTTTACATGTACGATCGTTCGAATTCGATCGTTATTGTGCAAAATTGCACGATAATCGTTCCGTGTAAACGCAGCATTCACACGTCCTGTGAAATTTTAGGAACCATTCAAATCAATTAACTAATTCACAAAATCCGTGGCACGACCCCCACTGCGAAAAAATAGGACATGTCCTAGTGCGGAGGAGGATCATGGCACAGATCCCCCAATAGAAATTCAGCCCGCCTGGCAGCAGAGATGACAGGAGCGAATAATCTGACAACTACTCCCCCGTGACGGCCAGCTTACACATGTTCACCAGAAGTGGCGTGTTCCCTCGTTGCCGTCTTCTCCTGGTGCAAGCACAAACCAGTGTATTCAAGGCCACTTCCGGTGAACATGCGTAACCTGACTGGCATGGGGGAAGTAGGTGTGTAGTTGTCAGATTTTGCGCTCCTGTCGTCTCTGCTGATGGTTGAAGGGTGGGCTGCACTTCTATTTGGGGATACGTGCCACGATCCTCCTCCAGACATGACTTATTTTTTTCACGGTCGGGCTCGCAGAGGGGGGCGCAGCACGGATTGTGTGAATGAGGCCTTACTACTGTCGTAGCCCTTTAATCAATAAACCCTTTTACATTCAAGTTTTCCATAAGTCTGCTTATAAGTTATTTATTACATGTTATTTATGCCAACATAAATGCAAGAAAGACACAGACTATCCAAAACACTAATTTTTTGAAAATCATTGACGACAACGATTTCTGACCTTTCACTTAATCGACCTAAAGGGGCTACCCATGAAAAGATGCATTCTTAGAATAGGTGACAACTACTGTAAGAATGCTGGGGGTCCCCCTTTCTGGATGCATCTGAATGAAGCGGTGGTCAGCCATGTACACTGCCATTCTATTCAAAGTTTTTGGAGCTGAGATGGATAGTTGACTATACCGTTCTTAAGACTTTGAAAAGGATGGCAGAGCGCATTTGTAACCACTAATCCATGCAAACTTCCTAAAAGCAGATGGCATGGCACTCCACTATATTGGTGAAGGTCTCAGCAATAACACATTTATCACCTCATCTGTGTGTATCTACAATTTTTTTTTATTTTATTTTTTTGTAGGATAACCTCTTTAATAGAATCAAGATCTCACCTCCACAAATGAACATGGTTTACATGTGTAATCTGCTATTAAACTCTTATAATTTAAGTTATGAGTTAACAGCATGGGTTGTGTAAATCTGTTTTTTGAAATTTTTTTGACATGTTTTTTGAATCCTGGGCAATGCAGACACCAATGGTAGGAACTGCAGGGCTGCTCAAGCCCTGGCCCAAGCACAGTTACATACTGTTAGTACTGTTGCATGCAGCCAATACTGAGCCTCTCCGATGTATATTTTAATGCATGTTACCAAAAGAATAGACATAAGACTTGGGGAAGTTGTCTGTGTCAATAGCAGAGAGCCGTGGGACCCTACAGCAGAGCGAGCGAAGGTAACGCTCAATCACTCTACTACATGCTACCACTTGAGCACCTAACACAGTCACTGGTGGAACAAGAGGGACAATGTTACCCCTTACTGCCACATATTTAATGCCAAATATGTAAAAAATAAATATATATATATATTAAATTTAATTTTTTACAAAATTATAAAACTTTATTTAAAAATTTTCACCGGTATTTTCCTTTAAATTACCTCCACCAAAGCCCACTCCTCTGTTCTATGAATAGGACAACTATGCAATCTGGGAAGTTGTATGTTACTGACAACTGACTACAGTCTGTTCAAGTTCTGCCCCATGGGCATCGCTATGGGGGTGGAGTGGTGGCAAACTCCTCCGGACCTGGTGCCCAAATGCCTCTCTGGCACATAAGGAAACAGCAAGGATTCGGGCCTCTACATCCTTGCTATTCATTCCTATAATCTCACGCCTCCTCTGCTGTGATAAATGATGACAACCCATACCTGAACCCCAGTCAAGCACATAAGCGACGTTTTCAGGTGCTCTAGAATTCTATTCCGCAACCGAAACAGGGTTAATATTTACAACACAGAAGATAAATGGCTCCGCTTCGCCGCAGTTATTAAGATGACACATTTTATCTGCTGGGGAAAAGGCGACTATGCTTTCGACTAATGTTGCATGTTTTGCTGGCGGAATGAAATGTTTCTCTAGTCGGAAACTCAATGGCGGCTCGGCCTGGCGCGGCCGTAAATGATGCATGAAACTAGTTATCAATTTCAGTTGAGGAGATTAGTAAAGTCTTAAACGGTGCTGACTTGCGAGCGTTCACCTGTGTGTTTGTAATCGGAATTCTCCAGCTCAATACCGATTCCCTACGGCCTGGACTAAAATCATGAAAATGAATTATTGTCTACTTTATCTTCCTCGCAATTACAATCTCCACATTGGGCTCAAGATGACAGCCAAGTTTTCCCGGAAGATATAAAAGCAATTCTATATACAACCGATCCTCTGTATGGCCTTCCTGTCAAATTGGGAATAAAAATGTTTCCAGTATAATTTCAAAAGGAACAATTCATTGTTGTCAATGGTTAATAGAATATGCATTTAATCTGATTGAAGCGGTGATAAATGTATTAAGGAATAATTATTCTTTTTTTTGTGATGCTGGACACTGCTGCTGAAAATTTTCTGCATTTAGATTCAACAATGCTCTTATCTGCGGCTCATCTCGAGAGAGACAATTACCATTTCCTTTGCCTTGATCTTGTTTGTTTAACTTGACATCAGGAAGAAAGGGCTGACATTGACCAAAATCCCTAGCATTAATTTATCTCATGTTCCGCATTCATCATCGCCTTGGCTCAGGGAAGAAGAAGAAAAAAAAAACTGGCAGGCGGCTGAGATACCTGCCCGAGTAAAGAAAGACTTTACAAAAATAAACTCCGCCATCAGGCCAGATCCCATCTGTGCATTCGCAAAATGTGTTACTGTCCAGGAAGCCAAAAAAAAGAGCGTAAAAGAAGCACAAAAACCCAAAATAATAGTAAAGAAAATTTTAAAAACACTTCAAATAAAAATGGAATTTTAGGTACAACTTGCACTAGTGATATTTTTACCCACAAATGTGTGGATTAGAACAGGAGGACAATCTAACATGTAGAGCCACTGCCAACCCACTAGAGGAGTCAAGTACCGGAGAGTAAGGGACATACTGCTAATCTACCACAGGAATATTTTTGTAGATGGATGTTAGATTGTTTGCATAATGTTCAGGCTGGCTTCAAACGGTCTTAAAATCTTGAATAAATGTCAATAAAAAAACACCATGGCGTTTTTTGTTTTTTTTTGCAAAAACACAAGCAGACAGATGTTAGCTGGAGGTCAATGGAAGTTGATGAGATGCCATACACACATGGCTTTTTTTGTTTTTGTTTTTTTTTTAGGTATGGTGTTTTTCTCTCTTTTCTGGCATTTTTTAGGTTCTTTGGCAGTTTTTCCAAAATGCAGCATGCCGAGGGTGTGCTGTTTTTTGGGCAAACTGTGGTGTGTTTTGTAACATAGACTTCAATGGGATTGTTCTGGTTATCTCAAAAACACCATTGCTGTGTGTGTGGCATTTTTTGTCACCTTTTGTGTTCCTGCAACGAGGTCATTTGATGGCAGAGGAAAAAAAAAAAGTTCACAACACAAAAACGCCTAAACCACAAAAAAGGTAAGAAATACCAGAAAAAAATGTGCAAATGCATGCAAAATGTTTTTCTGGCGTTTTTTTTTTTTGGCCTGAAAAATGCCACCCAAAAAGTGTGTGTTAGGGCACCCTAAAGGGGTTTTCTCACAATAGTAATTGATGGCCAGGACCCCCATAATCTTCTCAATGAAGGTGCACTTTGCCTAGTTCATAGTTTTACCCCACAAAGTGCCACTCCTGAACACCTGCTGTGCAGCTCACTACACCATAATCTCGTGATTGGTGGATCCTACTGATCATGTTATGGAAATACTCCTGGTAGGTTAAAAAAAAAAAAAAAAAGATGATTTAATACCCCTGGTTTCAGGGTCTCTTACTACTTGAGTATCTGTACTTTTCACTACTCAGCCAATCACTGGCCGTGGCGGTCTTGGCCACTGATTGGCTGAGTGGCCTGTCAGCTCAGAGACTGCTTTGAAGCTACAGCCATGGTGCCAGGTAGAAAGCAGAGGGCAGGAGGAGACAGGGAATGTGGAGAGATAATGCTACGTTTACACGGAGCGATAATTCGCCCGATCGTAAGATTAACGATGTCGGAGTAACGGTTCTTTTTTCATAACGATCAGCGTTTAGACGGTATGATATATCGTACGGAAATTAGTTTTGTGATCGTAAAAAGAATGGTCAGCTGTGCATCGCTATTACATTTAATAATGCGCGGTCAGCGTCCAATGATTTTGGTGTAAGACCTAAAGACACAATCAGCCAATAATCGTTGTCATCGGCTGATCGTTGTTTCTATTACACTGAGTGATAATCAGCCGATTATTGCTCCAGGTAATAGGGCCTGAAGTCAGCACTTAGATCATTTTTTTTTAACTTCGCTTTTTGATTTGTTTCCCATTAAAATCAAGTTAAATTTCCTGTACTATAAAATCCATGTATAGAAAATTATCTTATAACGCAGGGAAATCCATTCTCCCATGAATTAGCTTTGTGCTATAATCCATTTATCCAGCTTCGACTTCTTAAAGGGATAATCCCCACACAATGACCCAAAGCTTGTAGGGAGCAATGGTGTTATTGTAATTCTAGCATTGTGTAAGACAGCATGGGGGGGGGGGGGGGGTTCTGATGACATCATTAAAGGCCTGACCAATGGAGAATTCATCTAGTGTTTGGATACATTGCAGATTTATAAAGGCTTATAAAGGCAGACTTATAAAGATTTGTAAAAGGATTTCCCTAACCCAGCATTTTTCTATGTTATAGAAGCACAGACAGATATATGAAAGGCACCATGTATCTCCTTGACCTAACAGCTAGGTAACAGTGTTAGCAGGACCTGAAGCTGGCAGATTCACAGAGAGAGTATGGGCCTCTGTATAGTAGCTCGCATACAGCTGCCATTTGATTCTTCAAAGCGACTCTGCACCAACAATCTGACCCCCCCCCCCCCCCCAAACCGCTTGGGGTCCGTTTAGCAGGTGATGCAGTTATTGTCCTAAAAAACAACTTTTAAACTTGCAGCCCTGTGTCAAATTGGCAAGGCCTTAAGTGTCTGTGCCCTAGGCTTGCACCACCCCTCTGCTCCTCCTTCCTACCCTTCCTACCAACATTAGGAATGCCCCTAGAACAATTTCTCCTATTCATCACCTTTGTGAACACAGCACATGAGCTGGATCGTTAAGGCACCTGTGCAGTGTTCAGCTTTCCTAGTGATGAGGAGGGCAGGGAGGAGGGATGGAGAGGCGTTGCAATCCTAGGGCATACACACTCTAAGCCACGCCAATTTGACACAGGGCTGCAAGTTTAAAAGTTGTTTTTTAGGACAATAACAGCATCACCTGCCGAACGGACCCCAGGACAGATCTTGGATTAAAAGCATTTAACGGTACAAGTGGTTCTGGGGGGAGACAGATTGTGGGTACTGAGTCGCTTTAAAGCCTTTTACTAAATTGACCAGATGTTTCCTTGCACTTTCTGAATTCCATCTATTGAATCTGAACAATCTGTAGTAAAAGTGTAGGCCACTTCCTAAGCGCCATTGTTTAGGCTGTAAAACTATCAGTCTTCTTAGTCCTTCTGGGGAGACCACTGGCGTCTACAGAATCCCAGCTTATGTCCTCATTCCTGTCCTAGGTAATACAGAGGCTGGCTCATGTCCAGTAGAGGATTCCTTACAGTTCGAAAATCATAGTTTAATTTTTTTTTATTTTTTTAATACAGAGCTCAGCATCTCTGGCACTGAAAGTTAATGTGGTTGTCCTATGATTAAAGATTATATTTACATCACATGAATTATAATAATTCTTCAGTTGGAAAGTAACTGGAATCTGGATGGATCGTCACCGTCTCTAACAATATATCGGTTGAACTTTTATAGAGACGTGTCAAAAGTTTTAATCGGTTGGCATCTGGGTGAAACCAACCAATCCCCAAAATGAGCAGGGAGTAAGTGCTTCTTTCCTCAGTTTGCTCCTTGCTGCAAAAAGTAGAGCCTATAATAGTATAATGCAGCAAGCTAGAGAGCACTTCTCCTAGCTCGTTTTAAAGGAGTATTAGTATTGTGTTGCCCCCCCAAAAGTTATACAAATCCCCAATATACACTTATTACGGGAAATGCTTATAAAGTGTTTCTTTCCCTGTACTTACTACTGCATCAAGGTTTCACTTCCTGGATAACATGGTGATGTCACTTCCTGGATAACATGGTGATGTCACGACCAGACTCCCAGAGCTGTGCGGGCTGTGGCTGCTGGAGAGGATGATGGCAGAGGGACACTGAGGGACACAGGGCACTGGAGGGACACTGAGCATCCCCCTGCATCATCCTCTCCAGCAGCCACGGCCCGCACAGCTCTGGGAGTCGGGTCGTGACATCACCATTTTATCCAGGAAGTTACATCACCATGTTATCCAGGAAGTGACATCACCATGTTATGCAGGAAGTGAAGCCTTGATGCAGTAGTAAGTGCAGGGAAAAAAACACTTTGTAAGCATTTCTTGTAATAAGTGTATATTGGTGATTTGTATAAATTTTGGGGGCAATACAATACTATTGTCTCTATGACATGTAAAAACATACTGTAAGTGACATGATTAAATAGTAAGCAAAAAATTTAGCCTTGAAGTTGCTTTTATGGTGCACCATGGTCTTTTGATTCCGTCTCAGAGAGTCCACCTAATGTGTCCAGTGCTAGTGGTCGCACATGCTCAGTCTCATCGCACAGTGCATCAGAGCAGAAGAAGTGATTTTTTTTCAACAGCACTGGCAACATTAGCAGAATGTCCTCAGAAGGAATAGAAAAAAACAGTAGGGTGCTGCTATAACCCAATACCTAACACAGGCACACTGTTTATATATGATTCCAAATAAAGAATTATGTTTTGCGGGATCTAGAAAAGAAATGTAAAACTTAATTAAGGGAAAACCTTAGGATGGGGTCTTAAGAGTTTACTAAACAATGATGTATTATGGAGTTGAATATGAGCTGCAATAATGTATGTTCAAAGAGCTGCCTCTAGTGGCGGATACTGGAACTCACAATTCTGTTTAAAAGTAGGCTTTGTTAACACATCCAGTGTTTTTTCAGGTCTGCATAAAGGTCCGCTATTTTTCCTTGCCTTTTTTTTTTTTTTTTTATTTAGTCCCTAGTTGCATCCTGGTACATCCGTATCCACATCCTCATTCGCATAAAATTTTGAAAAACAAAATTTGACTTGCTTGCTTTCATTTGTTTCATGTTTTTCATAGATGTCACGGAAGTTGCATCCGTGAAAAACACGGATTCCTTAGACTTCTATTGGCTAATCCGTGCCGTGATTACGTCCAAAGTTATGACATGTCCTATTCTTTCCCGGTACAGATCGCGGCATGGATCGTCTGAATAGACTCAATGGCCCCTAAAATTGTTCATGGTCGCGGATCCGCAATCAGGGACAATATTACGGAACATGTGAATTCAGCCGTAGAGATGAGCAGATTGAGCTGGCACAAATCTGATTTGGTTTGAATATCACAAAAAATTTTAGATTAACTACTTGTTGTGATTTATTTCTGATTTAGAGGCCTGGAGGGAAGCAACAATTCTGTAAGCATCGCTATTATTTCATTCACCACATTTGCTGGGCCAGTGACTGGGTATCACCAGGTAACCCTTCCTATCAGGTAATATGTCTATCACGATATATATATTTAATTGGTAGCAAAATGGCCATGAAATCTATTGTTATAACAATGTCCTACAGACGCCTTCAGCTGTATACAATATACAATACACAATACAATACAGGTATACTATAAACACGCTAGAACAGATGTACGTTGTACCGACCTGTAGGAATTCATTCAGCTCAACTTGCCCGTTCTTATTTAAATCAACTTCATTAAGGATTTCATGTAGATTCTTTGCGTCCATCTGAACATTTATATTCTGGAGAAAAAGATATAGTGGCCATTGTTGGAATCATGATAAACTGGTACTTGGCACTTCACTCAATTTAATTTGGCTTTAAGGAGAAGTCCGGTGAAAATTTTTATTATAGTATTGTATTGCCCCCCGAAAGTTATACAGATCCTCAATATACACTTATTTCGGGAAATGCTTATAAAGTGCTTTTTCCCTGCACTTACTACTGCATCAAGGCTTCACTTCCTGGAAAACATGGTGATGTCACTTCCTGGATTACATGGGGATGTCACTTCCTGGATAACATGGTGATGTCACTTCCTGGATAACATGGTGATGTCACTTCCTGGATAACATGGTGATGTCACGACCCGACTCCCAGAGCTGTGTAGGCTGTGGCTGCTGGAGAGGATGATGGCAGGGGGACACTGAGGGACACAGGGCACTGGAGGGACACTGAGCATCCCCCTGCCATCATCCTCTCCAGCAGCCACAGCCCGCACAGCCCTGGGAGTCGGGCCATGACACCATGTTATCCAGAAAGTGACATCACCACGTTATCCAGGAAGTGACATCACCATGTTATCCAGGAAGTGACATCACCATGTTATCAAGGAAGTGAAGCCTTGATGCAGTAGTAAGTGCAGGGAGAAAAACACTTTATAAGCATTTTCTATAAGTGTATATTTGGGATTTGTATAACTTTTGGGGGGCAATACATTATTTTAAAAATAAAATTTTCACCGGACTTCTCCTTTAAAGCAGAAGACTTGGCCATACCAAGTTCAACATATTACTATGAGTAATACTTGAGTTAAAAGGGTATTCCGGCCTAAATATTTATATTCATTTATTGTCGGGAACTGTAAGGCTGTTCAAGCCCTGGCCCTGTAACACATCACTAGCACTGCTGCACCTCCCCTAATATAGACTTTGTACCTAATATAAGCTGTCCGTGTCAATAGCACAGCAGCTGCGGCACATTGTAGGAGAAGTATATACTGCTCCCTGCTACAGGGTGTCACGCCTGCAGCGCTACTGACACGGACAGCTTTCCGAATTTAATGCTTAAAGTGTCACTGTCGGTAAAAAAAAATTGGGGCAGAAATCAATAGTCCAGGCGATTTTAAGAAACTTTGTAATTGGGTTTATTAGCCAAATATGCTATTATCTGCATGTAAAAAGCCTTTTCCCAGGTCCCCCCATCTCTCCTTTCTGTCATCCACTGCTCAGAATCAGGAAATCTTGACTGTTTTTTGTCAGTTGGATCTGTCTGGTCTATGAAGAGGGGAGGGGGAAGAAGCGAGATTAGAGGGCACCTGAGAGCCGAGAACAAAGGATTGCTCAGCGGGGGAGCTATTTAGAGCCCTATTCAGAGGTCAGAGAGGTCAGTGGTGACTGTCAGAGGAGAGAGCCCATGATGAGAATGTAAATTAACTCTTTGTTGCCCTGTTTTGCTGCTCATTTTTTGGCTAATAAACCCAATTACAAAGTTTCTTAAAATCGCCTGGACTATTGATTTCTGCAATAAAAATTTTAACGACAGTGACACTTTAAGTTTCTGTACCTCCCTAGAAACAATCCTTTTTTTTAATTATTTCAGAAAATAAAGAATACAAGAGGGAGGATCACAGAGTAATACTATGGACAGTGGAATAAAAAAACAGCTCTTGCACATGAGCATAATAGGGATTGGTGCTGCATGGATTTTATATGGCGGGCTATGGGCCGATACTGCGCCTCTATTGAGTACCTATGACTCTATAATGTAAAATGCTAAGATTTTGTATACAGATTCCATGTGCTACATTCTTCCATGTGCCAGTGCTTCCCCCTGTACATGGCCAGTGTTTAGTAATGCCCATTCATTCTAATGGGGATGAGCTGCGATACCAGACACATCCCTTGAATAAGAGGGATACAATTTATGATAAAACTAGCAGCCCTTTTTTATTTTATATAGTGAGGATGATTTATACAATTGCTTAATAATAGCTACAGGGCATCAAACCTACCTCCAAAACGCGCTGAACATCCAGTATGGTGATGAATCCTTTCTTCTCTTTATCAAACTTATGGAATCTCTTTTTATACCTAGAGGAGAAAAGTTACAAGTAATGGAAGATAAGTTAACTTTCCTTAAAGCGTCCCTATCACTAGAAAAAAAGGAGGCGGGATCCGTTTCAAGTCCGATCAGATCCCGCCTCCTTCAGTGAGTGGCTGAGCAGGCCTGAGACGGCACCGGAGCGTCGCGATGCGGGACCCGCCGCTGGAACCGGGGAGATGAGTGGACGTCTTTTCCTTAGGCCACCTCCTCCCCGGTCCCAGCACAAAAGTGCCCCTCCCCCCGCTGGAGTACCCCTTTAAAGATTTGTAAAGAAAGACTGGGCTGTGCGGTGACAATATTGGTGAATATGGTTATTTGCAAATGGTTTAGTCACCGGCATTACAACACGGAATTCCACAAAAGGAATTGAACAAGGCCGAG
Organism: Dendropsophus ebraccatus; assembly: GCF_027789765.1. NCBI lineage: Eukaryota > Metazoa > Chordata > Amphibia > Anura > Hylidae > Dendropsophus > Dendropsophus ebraccatus. The sequence goes on along the minus strand of NC_091462.1, from coordinate 23,883,040 downwards.
TGCAGGGAAAACTAACATTCCCACTACAATGATAGCAATACAGATACATTGATTCACATGCATAGATTAGATTAGTACAGTAAAATGCCTTATTGACTTATCAATATACCTTTACAGCAGCCGACAGACATTGATTCACATATATATCATTACGTTGTTTTGTCTGCACTGTAGGATATTACGCTGTTAAAAATGGAAGGCAATGTGATACTATGATAAATATGTATTCCTTACTCGCCCATATTTCCTAATGTATATTGATTTGGATTTAATCCAAAATATATTGAGCAGGAGACTGCTGGGAATTGGAATTACAATCTGTACTGCATACACAACAGGTGAAATGAAAACGTAAAATAGGGAGCTGCGAGGGTTACACGTCTCACCCTCTTACCTGTCTATATCTGAAGGTGACAGATTAATTTCCGATCGATCGGTGAGTTGTTCAGAGCGCGCTTTGTATCCCATTTCGTAATACAAAAACTGTTTTGCCGATTCCAATTCTTCCTGGTAAAGAAAAGAAAAAACAGGAGATGAACAGTCTCTGTAAGGTTGGCCGGGGAAGTTAGAGAAGTAGGAGTAAGGGCCCTATTACAAGGAGCGATAATCGGCCAAATCAGGCCGCTCGGCCAATTATCGCTCCGTGTAATGGAAACAATGATCAGCTGGTGATCATGTCATCGCTGATCGTATTTTTAGGTCGAGACGGCTGACAATTGACTAAACTGTTATACATCACCTCACCACACTCCCGGTCTTCTCCTCCCTTTTGCTTCCTCCCTGACTGTAGCTTCAGAGTGGCCTGTCTGAGCTGACAGGCCGCTCAGCCAATCACTGGCCGCGGTGGTCCCAGACAGTGATTGGTTGAGCGGCCTGTCAGCTCACACAAGCCGCTCTGAAGGTGCAGTTGCAGCGCCAGAGAGGAAGGAGAAGGCAGGAGAAGACTGGGAGCGTGGCGAGGTGATGTATAACAGTTTAGGGCAAGGGCTGCACGGACATCACTCATCAACGATGATGGAGCCATGTAATAGGCTCAGTAAACGAGCGTCGATCTCGCAGATCGGCATTCATTTACATTATTGATCGGGCCATAATTAAGACCCTAAGACTTGAATGGGCTGACAACATGACATTTTGTTTACTCAGGTGCAATCTAATGTGCCACGTTTTGTTTTCTGGCTAATACTACTTCCAGCCAAGCGGACATTACATTAGAACTTGTTTTCTATGGTTGTATTAGTTTTGTCTTAAAGGGTTGAGTTTTTCGTAGCCTTATGGGTTATTAGTTCTGTATTGGATGGAGGATTTTTATCTTATGTCTATAGCCCCGCTTATTTAGGGCCCTGTTACATGGATCGATTATCTGCCGAATCAGGACAATTTGGGCAGATACAGTTCTGTGTAATAACGATAAGCCAAAGAGCCAATCATCAACTGGTCGTTGTCTTTCAGCTGAAGACAGTGTAAAGAAAATAATAAAGTTTATACTTACCTGTCCAGGCTCCCCTGACATCCTGCTGCCTTTTTCCCATGTTCCCTCCTCATCACAGCAGCCTCTGACACTTCTGGCCCCATCTCTTCAGTGACAGGCCGCTCAGCCAATCACTGACCGCGCTGTACCGTCTCGGTCAGTGATTGGCTGATCAAACTGTCAATGAAGACATGGGGCCAGAAGTGTCAGCGGCTGCAGCAATGTGCAGGGAATACGGAGAAAAAGGCAGCAGGACAACGGTGGAGCATGGGTAGGTGTAAATTTATTATTTTCTAAGTAAAAAGCAAGGGCTGCACATAAATTGTTTGTTTATGCAGCCCTTGCTTTTTACATAGAAAATAATAAACTCATACCTACCCATGCTCCACCGCGCTCAAGCACGATCATCGAGCCGTGAATAGGCTTGGTAAGCGAGCGCCGATCTAGCAATGCTAGGCTATCTAGTACGGCCCTAAGTTATCATACCTTAAGTACAGGTTAACAAGGTGATGTCCAGTGGGTCGTGTCTGATATTGCAAATCAGCTTTATTAAAGTGAATGGGACTGAGACGCAATATCATTTGCAACATGTACATATTATCACCGTAGCACTGATTTCAGAAGCAAGTCGCCATGTTTTTTTTTTTTTTTTTTTAAAAAGCATAACTGTCAAAATAAAAAAAATGTTGACATGTCACAGGGACGCATCAAAAATTTTGATTGGTGGGGGTTTCAACTGGTGGAGGGTGGCAGTGATCAGGAGGTGAGCTAAAATAGGTTTTGTCAATTTTCAACAACCACTGTTTGTAAATTATGAGTAATAGCTGACTGTGCACAGCCTGCTAGGATTGTGTCGTCCATTGGTGGCTGGAAAAAAACATATGTATGGCATGACCGGCTGAATCTGACCAATTATTTTTCACTTTGTTGATGTATACTTTTTTTTTTTTTAATCACATTGATCAACCAGTATAGCAGAGGTGGTGAATGGTGAAACTGTATGGAACATACGAGTTATCAGCCACATCGTGGATATGGCCAACTTACATTTCAAAACTTTTAGCTCAAGGAAACCTCGAGAAAAAAAAAAAAGAAAAAAAAGAGAAGAAAGGACAGATAATAGACTGTACATCTGAACACGAAATAAACAGGAGACATAATTTAGGGAAAATATTCCAAATGTGACGTCTCCATAATCTGAAGGTGCAAACCTTGAAAACATGAAATCTCACAAATACCCAACTCGGCCAATTGGTCGGCATCTCCAATTATTCCGTGTTAGGAAAAGGAGACGGGAAGAAGCGAAACATATGTCACAAGGGAGTTAAAAGGAAAAAATTAAAACAACTGTTCAAAAAAGGTCTCTTTCTGTGTTGAAGAAAACAATTTGTCATAATCAGAGCGCGGATCTGGATTTTGCATGAGAAATGTGAGGATCGAGAAGGGCAATACGCACAGAGAGATGGAATACCAATTAATCCCCTGCTCCTACGTGGCCTTAAATATAAATGTCTTTATCTTCCATTAACTGGCCATCTCAGTGTGAATTTCCTTTATCTCACACATGACAGAGAGGCCTCGAAGGGTCATGTGATCAGTACCCCATTATTCACATATATCTACAATCAAGTCTTGTCTTGGGTGATGGTTAAAATAAAGGGCAGTGAGACCCAGACATGTTCATTATTTATTCAGAAGGCATGAAAGTAAGACAGCGTTCAGCTTCATCCTGACCGGTAACGTTCTTATAAAACAAAGCTTGATGGAATATTTCCCATCCCCCACATCCCATCTGCTACGTTCAAAGCAAAGGCTACACGATGCTTGGACACTCTTGCACATGCTATAATGCTACAAAATGGAACAATGAATGGTTTGGGGTTCTCCTGCATTGGTTGCACCCATACTGCATTGTACCTATGTATGGATGAGTGTCATGTTGGCTATGGTCTGTGGTTGGATATCACACAAGTTTTGGTGAATCATTAGTCCAACCACTGGGACCTTTGCCAAACACAAGAAAGTAGGTCAATTGTTCCCTAAGTGAATGGTACAGCAGTGTGCATGATCGGCTACCACTGTGTTCACTGTGTATGGGGCATCTGAACCCAGCCAAGCTCAGCATTCAGCAATGATAGCCTATAGAGAATGAATGGAGTACTGGCCGTTATTGAAGGTGTATGGCCACCTCAACCCAAGCACCACGAGATGCTCATCAAGCTCAACCAAACACTGCAAGGTGCTCAACGCTACAAAGGACCTTTCTTCTCATGATTGGTGGGGGTCCCAGCAGTTGAATGGATCAGCTAGATATCTCTGATCCTGTAGATAGGGGAAAATGGTAGACCATGTAGTCGTTATGGAGCTGAATATACTGGAAGTAATACTTAAAGTGAATGTACCACAAGTACATCAACTTTTTTTTTTTACATGAATAGACCAGCGCCGGGGCAGGGATGCTGGTGCTGTGGTCCTTTTCTTTGAACCACCGCCCGGTTCCTTTGCACGGCACCGGTCTATTACTTAGCACTGGTCAGGCATGAAGCACTGAGGCGGACCGGCTCTCCCCCAGTGTGATGATCTGTCCTCCCCTCGGTGACGTGGCTCCATTGATTCTAATGGAGCCATGTCACAGAGGGGAGGGCAGATCATCACACTGGGGGCGGGCCGGCTGCTCAGGAACAGACTGGCACAGTGCATGCGACCCGGGCATCCCCACGCTGAGCTGGTGTATTCATGAAAAAAAGAAGAAAAAAAACCGATGTACTGGTGATACATTTGCTTTAAGTTTGTAGACAATAGACCACCAGTAGGGTTCACATTTGTTCTTCATGAGATATATATATACAGTGGTGCCTTGGATTACGAGCAGAATTTGTTCCAGGACCGCGCTTGTAATCCAAATCCACTCTAAAACCAAAGCAAATTTTCCCTTAAGAAATCATTGAAATGTAGAGAATTGGTTCCACATCACAAAAATCATTTTTATTCTGAATAACGTAAAACTAATGAAACAAACAATGAGAAACAACTGAATATGTGATATTTTAAGTTACTGTACAGTACAGCAATCAGCATGTGGAGTATAATGTATAGTAAGGGCATAAACCTGAAAAAAAAAACAGCGCCACAATGCAGTAGCATAGTGAAAGAGCTAGAATAGAGAAGCAGGGCTGCTGTCAGAGGTCTGTGTGGTCACACTACAGCAATGGGGAAGGGGGTGTGTTCAGCATGGACCAATCAGGAAGTAAGAATTATAGAGCTGTGCAGGAGGACAGTAACAGAAGCCTCTCTATACAGCGGTGTGAGTGGCTGAGTGGAAGTGCAGGCCTATTATAGCAGCAGTGTGTATAGCTGAGTGGAAGTGCAGGCACATTATAGCAGGAATGCAGAGGATGGGAAACACAAGGGCTGACAGAGACTGCAGGGAGCATGAAGGAATATGACAGATGTGGGCACATACATGCAGCACTCTCTGTCCAGAGAGATTGGGGTAACAGCTATAAAGAGATTACCTCCACAGTCCTGTCCCCTGGTGTAAGCCCCAGCCTGAAGTGGATTTGCTATGATTTGAAAGGTGAGGGAGACTTTCTGGGTCAGAGTACAGGGCTGCCGACCCCGCTATGCAGACACTGCCCCTCCCCCACTCCACCTCCCACCCAGTACAAGGAGCTTTTACACCAAAGCAATGCTCTTAAACCAAGTCACAATTTTAAAAAACTGTTTAAAAACCTCTTCTTGCAAGACGCTCCTAATCCAAGTTACTCTTAAACCGAGGTACCACTATATATATATATATATATATATATATATATATATATATACATACCCTTTATGCTATGACCAGCATTTTCTTAGTCTATCCCATACAGTGACTTACATCTATACTTTACTATTTTTTTCTTCCTCCTTAATTCATCTTCAAGCTTAGTTAACTGACTAATTTGATTCCTAATTTGGATATTCAGCTTGACAGATAACACCGCTCCCAGCACAAGGACTAATTCTTTGGGGTTTAATAGCACTTGTGCCCCTGCAGTGTTCCTTGTATCACTGAAGCAACATTAGCATTAGACTCCTCGTGGCAATCTGAAGATTCTAGGATCTGTCTGCCGATGCTGGATCATTATTAACACAGACCATGGCAGGAATTTCTCCTCCGTAGCAAATATGGAGACCATTTCGGACACTGTGTCTTGCTCAAATCTTACAATTATCACTATTTTGTTTATTAAAAATTACTACAGTGTTAGTGTTGTATTAGATTAGAAAGTGATCTTCTCACACTGCCAACAGCGCCAGTCCTGTGTGCAGGCGGTATCTGGTACTGCAGCTCACCCCAATCTAACTCATTTAAAGGATAGTTTTATATGATAATGCCATACCTTTTTCTTTTGCTCCTTCCAGTTCATTTCTTTGGCCATAATGTCTACAATTCGCGGTAACGCTTCTTCGGCCGCTTGTACATTTAGAAATGCTAGGCGTGTGCGTCGTGAAATGATGTCCACCGCCGTGCAGGCGTATTCCCTCAAAGCGTATTTTACCTACAATAGCAAAGACCAATACATTAAATATACATAACCCATTATTGGTCAATGCATGAAAAATTGTGAAATTCACTTAACCCAAAATCTGGGAACGTCCCAGAATCTTGAACGTCCCAAAATCAGAAGAAAATAATGAAGACATTCATCAGATTAATGGGAGACACATAATAAATATTTCCTTATACTACAATAAGGCTTCCCTCACATCTGAGTCTATTTAGTGGACAAAAACAGAGCCAAACTAACACCAATGGATCCCATTGACTTTAATGGCTTCCGTCAGGTTCCTGTCTGATGTTTGTTTATTCATCAGTATCTAAGAGGACAGAATATACTGCCTGCATTTCTTTTTGTCAGCTTGAGTCATGCTTAATAAACAGATTCTGCAACCAAACCCATATACGGTGTGTAGTTCCCGTTAAAGTCAATGGGAGTTTTGCAAACTGTGTAAAATAACTGTTTTTGACCTTCCGACCACCTCTGGCGGCTGTCAGCAAGCCAGGAGTGTTATAGGGAACCCTTGGAAATCCATCTTTCAGACATTTAGATCCAGGATGGGAATATCTCTTTAAGTAATATTAAACATTGCCCACCTGAAACACAGAAATGCTCAGGATAAATAAAATGGATGTCTGGGATGGGCAGGTCAACAATAAAAATTACTCTGCTGCATGCATTTCAATAGAATATTCAAAAGAATATACAGTTTCCTATCCACGTTCCAGGGCTTCTCCGCTTCTCCCCTGGTCCCACGCGCTCTAGCTTCAGTGCAGCCTGTCAGTTGACAGGCCGCTCCGCCAATCACAGGCCGTGGGACCGAGGCGCGCGGGACCGGGAGAGAAGTGGACAGCAGGAGCAGCTCTGGAGCGTGGATAGGTAAAGTATATAATTTAAGCAAGGGCTGCAAGGACATTGGTAACGATGTCCTTGCAGCCCTTGTTAAACGATTACCGGGTCGTGTAATAGGACCAGTAAACAAGCGCAGATCTAGCAGATCAGCGCTCGTTTACATCGTTGATCGGGCCCTTACCGGCCTGTGTAATACTACACAATCTTTCAAGATTATAGTCAATGCAAAAACCTTTGCCATGAAGGTAGTTGGACTGAGGGACTCCTGTGATAAGGTTGTGGGGGAGATGATAGATTGCCATGGACTGGGACCAGCCATGGCTATATGCCTATTAGAATGCCAGATTGCCTGCTGTTGTTTTTTTGTTTTTTAATTCACAGTATAAAAACAAAAAGAAACAAAATAGTAATAGTTTAGCAACACCAAAATTACAAAGTTAACATGCTAATTAAAGGTGTTTTCTGGCGGTCGGCCTTTTTTAATACATTGCTGCTGGTGCATATAAAAGAATAAACACCTGTCCATGAGCACCTCTAGCCCCCCCCCCACCCCCCGGTGTCACCTGTGTCCCCCGCTAACTGACGGGTCTCTACTTCTGAGAAGAACTTGTCTTAGGTGTGGCTGCCCGCTTAGCCAATCACTGGCCTTGGGGCTGTCCCATCTCAGTCAAAGATTGGCTGAGCGCGCTTTCCCTCCCAGGACAAGTTCCTCTTAGAAGTGGAGGCTCTGCAGCCATGGAAAAACAAGCCTGCCTTAAAGTGTCACTGTCGTTATAACTTTCAAAATCTAAACCAAAAGTAGATGTGATATAAAGCAAGTTTGCAATATACATTATTTTTTGTGTGTAATCGTGGAGAACAAAGCACTTCCTGTTTTCTGACTCTTTTTTTCTCAAAGAACAGGAAACTGTCAGAAAACAGGAAGTCCTGTGTACTCCAGGCCATCTGAGCGCTCACAGAGAGAAGGCAGTCATATGACTGACGGACACATTGAGCCGTGGCTTTCTGTACGGGCCAGAATTTTTGTGTTTTGTCTGTTTTTTACAACCAGCACAAGTCAGAAAATGTGCCTTCAGGAGACTGGACCTGGATTTCTGGTAAGTACAGCTTTGTTTTACAATATGATAACAAAAACAAAAAATAATGAATGTATATTGCAAACTTGCTTTATATCACATCTACTATTGATTTCGATTTTATAAGTTATAATGACAGGTACACTTTTAGGCTGGGTTCACACACAGTATATTTCAGGCAGTATTTGGTCCTCATGTCAGGTCCTCATAGCAACCAAAACCAGGAGTGGATTGAAAGCACAGAAAGGCTCTGTTCACATAATGTTGTAATCGAGTGGATGGCCGCCATTTAATGGCAAATATGTGCTGTTATCTTAAAACAACGGCCGTTGTATTGGAATAATGGAAGTTATTTACTGTTATATGGCGGCCATCCACTCAATTTCAACATTGTGTGAACAGATCCTTTCTGTGTTTTCAATCCACTCCTGGTTTTGGTTGCTATGAGGACCTGACATGAGGACCAAATACTGCCTGAAATATACTGTGTGTGAACCCAGCCCCAAAGGAATCTGTCAGCACCTATTCTGGTTCTGAGGTGCTGACAGTGTGATGAAGGTCTATGTCTCCTAGTGCGGTGTCATACCTTTCTTTTTCAGATGGGTCCTGTACTTTGTCCCCAATATGTGCCGTAACTGTCTTCCCAACTGTCAAAGAGGGGGAGTGCTGATGTCTTTGTGCCGCACTTCGGCCCGCCTCACCCCTACCTCCTCCCAGCTTCTCTGAAATTTTTATGGCGCCCGTCCCCTGGCCTCTCGTCGACGTTATCTTTACATGCCTTCTTCTGTGTATTGAGCGATCTCCCGCGGCCTGATTCGCGCATGCGCCGTAGTGTGTTGGAGCAGCGCAGGCGCACTGAAGGCCACAGCCTTTGCCCTCAATGGCTTCTGTCATGTCATGCGCGAATCAGGCCGTGGGAACGCGCGCAATACACAAAAGAAGGCATCTAAAGATAACGTCGCCAGGAGGCCAGGGGACGGGCGCCATGAATATTCCAGAGAAGCTGGGAGGAGGTAGTGGTGAGCGGGCCAAAGTGCGGCACAAAGACATCAGCACTCCCCCTCTTTGACAGTTGGGAAGACAGTTACGGCACAGATTGGGGAAAAAGTACAGGACCCATCTGAAAAAGAAAGGTATGACACCGCACTAGGAGACATAGGAGCAATATACATTCATTATTTTTTGTTTTTGTTATCATATTGTAAAACAAAGCTGGACTTACCAGAAATCCAGGTCCAGTCTCCTGAAGGCAGATTTTCTGACTTGTGCTGGTTGTAAAAAACAGACAAAACACAAAAATTCTGGCCCGTACAGAAAGCCACGGCTCACTGTGTCCGTCAGTCATATGACTGCCTTCTCTCTGTGAGCGCTCAGATGGCCTGGAGTACACAGGACTTCCTGTTTTCTGACAGTTTCCTGTTCTTTGAGAAAAAAAGAGTCAGAAAACAGGAAGTGCTTTGTTCTCCACGATTACACACAAAAAATAATGTATATTGCAAACTTGCTTTATATCACATCTACTTTTGGTTTAGATTTTGAAAGTTATAACGACAGTGACACTTTAAGGCAGGCTTGTTTTTTCATGGCTGCAGAGCCTCCACTTCTAAGAGGAACTTGTCCTGGGAGGGAAAGCGCGCTCAGCCAATCTTTGACTGAGATGGGACAGCCCCAAGGCCAGTGATTGGCTAAGCGGGCAGCCACACCTAAGACAAGTTCTTCTCAGAAGTAGAGACCCATCAGTTAGCGGGGGACACAGGTGACACAGGTGACACCGGGGGGGGGCTAGGGGTGCTCATGGACAGGTGTTTATTCTTTTATATGCACCAGCAGCAATGTATTAAAAAAGGCCGACCGCCAGAAAACACCTTTAATTAGCATGTTAACTTTGTAATTTTGGTGTTGCTAAACTATTACTATTTTGTTTCTTTTTGTTTTTATACTGTGAATTAAAAAACAAAAAAACAACAGCAGGCAATCTGGCATTCTAATAGGCATATAGCCATGGCTGGTCCCAGTCCATGGCAATCTATCATCTCCCCCACAACCTTATCACAGGAGTCCCTCAGTCCAACTACCTTCATGGCAAAGGTTTTTGGCCCTCAGTGCGCCTGCGCTGCTCCAACACACTACGGCGCATGCGCGAATCAGGCCGCGGGAGATCGCTCAATACACAGAAGAAGGCATGTAAAGATAACGTCGACGAGAGGCCAGGGGACGGGCGCCATAAAAATTTCAGAGAAGCTGGGAGGAGGTAGTGGTGAGGCGGGCCGAAGTGCGGCACAAAGACATCAGCACTCCCCCTCTTTGACAGTTGGGAAGACAGTTACGGCACAGATTGGGGACAAAGTAAAGAACCCATCTGAAAAAGCAAGGTATGACACCGCACTAGGAGACATAGACCTTCATCACACTGTCAGCACCTCAGAACCAGAACAGGTGCTGACAGATTCCCTTTAAGGAAAAAACGGTATGCTCTTTGGAATTCAACTAATTTAATAAAAGTGATATGCAAAAGTACTAAATCAACGAAAAAAAAAAGTAATACTATACATATTAGGTATTGGTGTCACCATAAAAATCCATTCAGATGATATTATTTATGCTACATGGTAAACAGCATAGTAACGGTAAAATTACTATAGGTGTCACTAAAAATTCAACTCTCCTAAAAAAATAAAAGCAATTTCTTTTTTCAAATAGCAATTTTTTTAAAAAGCAATAAAAAAAGCAATTGCAATGACCAAAAGTAATATAAAAAAAAGAGAAAATGCAGAGATGCAAAGACATCTCTGACGCCCAACATAAATTATTGTTTACAAACACAGAAGCGTAAACAAACATATAAATGGACACAAATGTAATTTCCATCGCAGCCAATCAGATTCCAGCTGTGATTAGCTCCTAAGAACAGTAGAGGTTGCCTAGGACAACACCGGTGCGTTCTCTTTGTGCTTCTTCCCACAGTCACCCGCGTGCTCCGTATAAAGATCTTAAAAATGTTAGTAAGGTCACTCATTGTGAAGAGTCTCCTCTAATGAAATGCATGACAGTGGCAGACATGCCAACATGACCCATTTCAGGGAGAAAACATTTTTCTGGTGTGACATTTCCCAATTACTTTGCGACTGAATTAACGTGGATTCGACTAATGAAGTGAAGTAGATAAATAAATTTTATATGACCTAATTAACTGATCCCAGCGAAGGAATATGTGGGAAATAGTCATCCAGACAAATGTCTCCCTCATGAAATGGTCATATTGTCATGTCTCCAGCCAGGGAAATTAATGCACGACAAAATATGAGATTCAAGTCGGATAAACAGCTTCAGGAGGCCGGAGAACCTTAAAGGGACCTGTCACTGATGGGGCAGGAGGAGAGCAGTGTTTAAGTGTCACTGTTGTTTAATTTTTTTATTTTTATTTTTTTGCAGAAATCAATAGTACAGGTGATTTTAAGAAACTTTGTAATTGAGTTTATTAGCGGAAAAATGCATTTTATCATGAGAAAGCAGTTTGAAACTCTCCCCCCCGGTCTTCATGGTTCTCTTATGGAGAGGGGAAGGGTGGAGGGAGATGAGGCACCAAAACAGGATAACAAAGGGTTAATTTACAGCTACATCACCGGACTACCTCCTCTGAAGTCAGCACTGACCTCTCTGACCTCTGAATAGGCTTTCACACAGGTCCCGCTGTGTAATCCTTTGTTATCTGCTTCCTCCTACCCCCTCCCCTCTCCATAGGTTACACAGGGCACGACTTATGGAAATACAATTTAATATTTACAATATAAGTAAATACAAGCTCCAGCAACGAGCGGGTAAGACCCGAAGGGGGGGGGGGGGGGGCTGCCCCGGTGATCGCTGGAAGATAGCAACGGTCTGCTGCCGCCACTCCAATTCCACGGAGCGACAGCAGCAAATCACTGCTATCAACGTGTTGAAAGACAATGATCAGCCAACATTGTGCATGCTGATCGTTGTCTATGAGCCCTAATGGTCGATAATCACTTTGTGTAATAGGGGCTTTATGGGCTCATCAAATGTAGGTAGGTTGGTAGATTCCCCAATGGCTCCACTTTCTTGTGGTATTTTCAGAATGTAGGTAAGTGTGTAGATTTCTATGATGGATGTCACAAGCTGCCCACTATTGGGGGTGTTTCTGGTTAAAATGAAGAAAGGTTTAATTTTGGGAGATTTTAAAAAGTTCTACATGAGGCCACGCCCCCTACAGTATGCCCCACCCACATTGGGACCACACAGCGTCCTTAGTCGCATAGTTAATATGAAAAATCAAATATGATCCCATCAAGTTCAACCTATAACGCTCCTGTGTTGACCCTCATGATAATTGCCCCATCACAAAAAGAAAATTCCTTCTTGACTCAACTGTGGTAATTAGAATTATTCCCTGGATCAACGTCCCATCAGCAGACATCTAGAGCCCATAACTTAAAATACAAAATATAATATTATATTTTTCAAAGAAAAGCGTCCAGGCCTCCCTTGAACTTCTTTAACGAGTAAGCCCTGATAATATCATGTGGCAGATATAACATTTTGCATGCCAATAGTAAACGATGAAAATGGTTGTAAGTATGATATAGAAAATATATAACATTTTTATCATGGGCCATGCTTTCATGAAGTTTACTTATTTTTGCAATATTACAAAAAAAAAAAAAAAAACTATTAACCAAATGCAACTTTAAAGGGGAAATCCGGCACCGGCCCAAAAAATTGCTCTGGGCTTGGGGTGGAAGAACATAAAAAAGAAGTTATATTCCCCTGTCCCAGTTCCCCTCCTGGACTCTAGCCAGTTGTCTTCTTAGCTCCCCTCCGGCTACGTCATGACCCAGTTGAGGGATGCCCCACTCAGCCAATCAGTGACTGGGGTGGGACACTGCTGCAGTCACTGATTGGCCGAGCGGGTTAAATCCCACCCGCTTGTGACGTTCAACCCAGGTTGTGACATACCCAGAAACCGGGAGAAGAGCACACCCGGCGGGGTAGGGGAGTCAGGTGATGCGGGCACAGGGACAGGTGAGCACCCCCTGCCCATAATGATTTCTCTCCCTCCCGGACTTCTCCTTTAACATTATACATCTAGAAATATATCAAATATTGCCTGAATTTTTTACAGTACATGATAAACATTTCAGTTCTACAAACCTCTGCTTCAATGTACGGAAATTCAGAAACCAATCTCTTCCCCACAATTGGCCATCTCTTTCCGGTAACCTTAGCCAATTTGGCCACTTCGAAGGCTTTGTCACCGTAGGTGGCAGCCAGGTGCTGGGCAACCTGCAGGAGAGAATCAACAATTCACTGAGCATCGCACTCCTCAGCCTCCCCTCCTTCTGCTCCTCGGAGCACAGCGGGAAAAAAAAAGAAAGCACGCTACTTATGTCAGATTCCCAAAGCTTTTATCAAACAGACTGAAGAGGGTATTAAATCTTGATTGTGTGGGAGGAAACGACTTGTGTTGTGAACGCTTAGGCCAGCACTTATACTACTATATGCATGTATCAATGTAACTGTGACTAATGACGCGTCAACTACTTTTTGCAACTGTGATCACATTTAACGAATGTATTGTTGGAATTAGATGTCACGGAGATGGGACTGTCATGAAAATCACAAAGAAAGAAGAGGGGGAAAAAAACACAGAGAGGAATGCTAATTTCTGCCGCGGAGTCGGCGTTTGTCAAACAATTAAAACATTTCATACCTTCGGAAAATTAACACTGGCACAAAATTAGATGCAGATGAATTGTTCCGCTGCCTTAGCAATACATGAAAATTGTATCGCTTGGGGGGGGGGTGTTGTTGGTTAGGGCCAACAGTCTGTTGTCCTCTTTATATATGTTCTAGGAGACCATATGGCCCTAACCAAGGTGAGACCTTCTCTTTGATATCCAGAACGGAGAATGGTTTCCACTGTGGTGGACCTAGGTATTATACAAATAACTAGTGCTTGTATGCCAGGAAATTCTTCCTTCCCAAACTAGAAAAAAAGTACAAAAACTACATCCCATCCAGAAGGTGTAGTGCCACCTACAGGTGGCTGCCCTGTAAGTCACTGTACAACCCATAAAATTTGTCTATGCCAGCTGGATCTCCTCAATGAGAAACAGCTTTTTATGGACTTTTAGGAAATAAACAGTAAGATAATCCTAGGGAAATCAACACAGTAAAGAAATAGTTTAAAGCGCACAGCCCCTTTAAAGCTAAACTTATGTGCCAGCCCTAAATTAAAGGGGTTGTTTTAAATCAAGTCCTGGGTGCTCAGAGAATAAAAAAGGCATACTTACTTATTCTGTCACCTCCTGGCCCCTATTCCTCTCAGGTTCCTACTGTTCTGATGAAGTCACAATCATGCAGGTACTTCTCCCACACAGCCAATCACTGACCACCACAGTGACACACCTCAGCCAGTGATTGGCTGCATGGGCCATGAAATTCCTACATGGTCACAATGCCACAGGAACAAGGAAGAGTACTGAGAGAACCAGGGACCAGTGGGACAGCACCTGCGGGGCAGCGGTTTGGGTGAGTATGCCTTGGAAGGGCACCCTGGACTCCTATAAAAAATATATATATTTTCGTCTCTGGACAACCCCTTACAGAACAGAACAAAAAAGCTAAGCGACTTGAAATGACTATTTACCTCACTTTCCAATCCATAGTCTTGGACAAGACGAATGTAAAGTGTGGGAGACCAGTCTTTTCCACCCTCAAGAAAGAGCCCAACAGTTTTGCAGGGCCCAGCTTTCAGGCCATGTGCTTTGACGGCTGCATCCAGAGTGTCTTCCGCCATAGAGCGGTACGTTGTCCACTTTCCACCTATTGGAATAAACCGTAAAAATATAAAGGCTTTCATAGACAATGCCCCACAAATCGTCCCCACAGGAACTGCCCCACACAGCCAATCACAGGCAACAGTGATGTCTCGCAGTAAGTGATTGGCTAGGTTGAGCAGTTTCTGTGGGGAACCAGGAAGAAGCTATGATGAACACAGAACAGAAACTGTCATGCGGGAGATCAGGGTGGGTGAGTATTATCTTTTTACTTATACACCACCCTTAGTCATATATCACTTTTTTAACCCCTTTAAAGGGGAACTTCACATAAGGAAAAAATTTTCCTATTAAAAGTACATTAAAAGTTATATAAATGTGTCTATATAATGTATTACCATATCTGTACGGTTCTGCCACACTGGCAGCAGATAGAAATCCAGGAAGTGAAGAAAAATGGCCTCTGTGCCAATTCACTTTGTCTCCTGCTCCCACTGCTCTCCCAACTTAGGAGACAAAGATTCCATTCCTCTGTCTCACACTGTGTGTGTTTGCTGAGCACAGGCTGATGATGCAGACAGGGGGCAGGGTGTGATCTCACAGGAGGCGGGGCTGGATCCCCAATCCCCTGAGTGATTCACCATCTCTGAATGGCCAGAAGCAGGTGCAGCAAGGACTGTAGACTGTGATGAACAGCTGAGGGAAAGAATTGCATTCTGGAACCAGTACTGCATTCTGGGAACTGGTGAACGAGGAAGTACAGAAACACAATACAGAACAAAATCCCCTAAAATAAATGGATTTTTGGTCGTTTCAGAACTGGGATAGATAGGTAAGTAATGCTATATGCTTCTGCATTTCATTTTTTTTAAACTCTACCTGGAGTTCCCCTTTAAGCAGTCATTAAACTCCTTAAGGTCCACACTATGCCATACCTTTATAGGGTTAGGAGACCCACAAAAGAAATACAGTTACCAGAAATACAATTCACCTAATAAAATAAACATGTAAAAAAATCCACCTTTTTTTTTTCCAAGTAGACTGTGTTACCTGCTATTGTGACGAGGCCGGTCTCACTAACGTCAACCACATGATTACGGGATATGGATTGGGTGTCCGTAGAGTTGGGGTTTGTGACCAGTGGACGTATACCGCTCCACGCTGCGAGGACATCACCCCTGCGGACTGACAACAAAACACAGACAGGTTACCATGACCCTGTGACTACTGCACTCGTATGATTGGATATATACACTGCAATAAATAGAAGACTGTTTCAGTTTAAGTCAGTGCATCCTCTACACTTCTTACCACCTTAAGAGAGAACAAGGACTTTCCCTTTTACTTGACCTTTATAACCTTTTGCTGAATAGACATTTTGCATGACACACTGAGGTCACAGGACTCCATTTCTCCTTCCTTCCAGGCAACAGGCTTATAAAACATCAATGACATATCCTATGGGTACATTATAATTTTCTTTGCAAATTTCCATGTAAAGGTGCTTTCTGCTCATACTGTCCAATAAATGACCATATATTGGTAAATAAAGTTATTTTATTACCTCTCTGTTTTTTTTTCTCCTTTTGCTCTCTTTGCGTTTGCACTGCCTTACTACCGGTCTTGTGTACATACATTAAGGGACTTCCTGTTCCTGCTGTACACTTTAGCAAGGAATTTATTCAACTCTCTCTTACTCCCACTACACAATCTTGACTATAACTCTGCCCACAAGACCCAGAGGAGAGGTAGATAGAGTTGGCTGAATTTCCAGCTAGAGTGTACAGCAGAAACAGGAAGTCTTTTACAGATTGTACAGTAGACAGGAATGGGGGCAATAAAAACAGCATAGAGGATAGTTCGCATCAGAAAAAGGAGGAAGGCATGAACGAACACAGAATCGAACGAACCTAAAATACATTTTTATTGTTGGGCAACCCCTTTAAGTAAACACAATAAAAAGCATTACAGAAGCAGACACAGATTCACTTGCAACCAATCACTTAAAAGAGAACTAAAAGAAAGGAAAGCCGAGTTTTATAATCTCCCCCCCTGTTTATAATGCTTCACTGGGGCACAATGATAACAAGGCCTTTTCCTACACAGTTTTATTTGTATTTTTAAACGTTATTAATATTACATAAAGGGGAAATGCTTGGGATTTGGTTTAACCTAATCGACTCTTATATTTACCGTTTATCCATCGAAAAATCTTAACGTCAACCCTACAATTAGAATATTAAAGCTAAAGACGTTCATGTAACATATAAAATATCTTCGCCCCAAGGCAGTATGTGATATTTTTGTTACTATTAGAAATAAATAAGGCAAGAAACGTGTCTCCCCCGATATAGTAGAATATCCTATATTGTGAAGGTAACTTGAGGCAAATGAGAAGTTCACAGGAGGATTTCCTGGTGTATCTGCCGCTACCAATTATCCCTGACGCGGCATGACTCTGACCCTTACGCTTGACCACATGGATCAGCCGGGTGATAGGGTTACCTACACTGCCAGGGATAGGAGACTCTGAATCCGAGCCAATGATACACAGCTTATATTCAGTCCCTAAGTCCTTAATGTGTCAGAAATGATAAATTGTTCAGTTGAAAAAAAAATCATAATTTTTTTAAATTAAAATTTACTACAAAACCTTTATAAAGTTTGAGTTTTGATCAGTACAACCGCCAATAATGGTGCAGTCAGAACACTGAATACATATACACATGATTGCAGAGAATACTGTATGTAAAGAAGGCATACAAAGACTACTCACTACTCAGGTCACTAAAGTGAATGCACAGTACAAGAGGTAGTGTTTCCAGTTCAACACCTTAAAGGGGTTCTCTAAGCTTACAAAAACATGGTCAATTTTTTCTATAAACACCACTCTTATCCTCCGTTTGGGTGTGCGGTTTATGCAGCTCAGTTCCATTGAAGTGAATGGAGCTGAATTCTAATACCACACACAACCTGGGGACAAAGGTGGCGCTGTTTGTGCAAGAAAATAGCGGTGTTCTTTTTTATTTTGAAAAATCTTTTAAATCTAACTGAAAATAGGGGACGACTGGCATTCCAGTCTTGGCATAGGAAACAATACTGACCCTTTTCACAATATTGAAACAGCAGCTGAAGCCAACATGTTTTGGGTCCCTTGTGGCGCTTAGTCATGACGCAATAAACTGCAAAAGCTTCTAATTGCAAGAATCAACTAGATTTGCATTTCCAGGGAAATACATAGTGCTTGAAAAGAGTGCCCCTTTAAAAGTGACTTCCCTTTAGAAAAAAAATTTAACCCTTGATTCCCCTTCCTTTAAAAGCAACTTTGGTACTGTCCCTTTAAGAGCGACTTTGGTACAGTCCCTTAAGGAGCGACTTTGGTGCCAACCCTTTAAGAATGACCTATATACTGTCCTTTTAAGACCATCTTATGTACTGTCCCTTTAAAAGCGACTTAGGTACCACCCTTTGAAGAGCAACTGTAGTGCTGTCCCTTTAAGAACAACTTTGATACTGTCCCTTTAAAAATGACTTTAGTACAGTCCCTTCAAGAGTAACTTATGTACCGTCCCTTTAAGAGTGACCAATCGAAACTAAAAATAGATAGCACACCTGTCACCGCCAAGGGCTTGGAAACACAGTTTGAACAGACTCTGTGCACAAAGCAGTTCGGGCTGTTTTAATCGCAGAAGAATGGTGGGAAGAAAAAGAAGAATACAGATTGCAAGCACTATAAAAATATAGAACTCACACTTCAAAACTAAAGGAGAGGGTGGTGGATCAATGGAGTAAAGCACTTAGGGAGGAGGAATCCTCACTCGTATCATATCGGCAGTTCTGTGTTGGCAAAAACTTCAGAAGAGAAGGATTTAGGGGTAGTGATCTCTGACAGCCTTAAAATGAGTCACCAGTGCAACCAGGCGGTAGGAAAAGCAAACTGTATGCTGAACTGTATAAATATAAATATATATATATATATACACAGTATATATATATATATATATATATATATATATATATATATACAGTGGTACCTTGGTTTAAGAGTAACTTGGTTTAAGAACGTTTTGGTTTAAGAGCTCACAGTTTTTCAAAATTGTGACTTGGTGTAAGAGCATTGCTTTGGTTTAAGAGCTCCCTGTACTGGGTGGGAGCGCAAGTGGGGGAGGGACATGGTCTGCATAGCGGGGTCTACAGCCCTGTACTCTGACCCAGGAAGTCTCCCTCACCTTCCAAATCATGGTAGATCAACTTCAGGCTGGGGCTTGCATCAGGGGACAGGACTGTGGAGGTAATCTCTCCATAGCTGTAACCCCTCTCTCCCCGGACAGAGAGCGCTGCATGTATGTGCCCACATCTGTCCTGCTCATTCCTTCATGCTCCCTGCAGTCTCTGTCAGTCCTTGTGTTTCCCATCCTCTCCATTACTGTACAGTAACTTATAATATCACATATTCTGCTGTCTCTGAATGTTTGTTTCATTTGTTTTACATGCTATTCAGAATAATAAATCATTATTTTTGGGGTGTGGAACCAATTGCTTGCATTTGAATGATTTCTTATGGGAAAATTTGCTTTGGTTTAAGAGTGGATTTGGATTACAAGCACGGTCCCGGAACGAATTATGCTCGTAATCCAAGGCACCACTGTATATATATATATATATATATATATATATATATATATATATATATATATATATACACTGGGCTGCATATATAACAGTATGCTGGGCTGTATATATATATATATAATTGTATGCTGGGCTGTATATATATATAATTGCATGCTGGGCTGTATATATAATTGTATGCTGGGCTGTATATATATAATTGTATGCTGGGCTGTATAGCTGGAGGTATAACCAGTAGGAAGAGGGAGATTGTGATCCCGCTGTATAGAGCTCTGGTGACATCACATCTGGACATCACGTTCTGGAGAGGCAAATACATCCTCACAGGCAGGTGGTGTTGGGAAAATAAAAAGGACACTGGGGGAGATTTATCAAACATGGTGTAAAGTGAAATTGGCTCAGTTGCCCCTAGCAACCAATCAGATTCCACCTTTCATTTCTCACAGACTCTTTGGAAAATATAAGGTGGAATCTGATTGGTTGCTAGGGGCAACTGAGCCAGTTTCACTTTACACCATGTTTGATAAATCTCCCCCACTATGCTTACTGCTCCCAGTGCCTACACTGTACCGCTTCATGACTTTCATTATATAAAAAAAAAAAGGTGAAAAACACATCTGGTTTGTTTAGCGTACACAAAAATGTAGTTGCTTAAATTTTTTTATACGTTTAAAAATGTGCTTTGATCTGTTATAATTTTTTTTTTATAAAGTCAGTGGAAAAAACGGATCAAAACACATGCACACAAATGCATCCGTTTTACCATCTGTTTTTTTTTTTTTGTAACGGTTGACTAAAAAAACAGTACAGTGAACCCAGCCTTATTTGGACAGATAGTACTAAAACGCTGTAAAAACACTAAAAAACCTCAATGACGGACTGTGCGCGAGTCATGGCAAAACCACACGGCACCATATGGCCAGATGTAAATAGGCACTAAGCACCAATACTTATCTATATGGAAAACTAAAAAATAAATAAAGAAAATAATTGTCCCCAGTGAGAACACAGAGGAGCACAGACAGGGCCGTCATCTGGCGGCGTGTTACACGGCCCTAAATGAAGTGCTAATCACGGAAATAAAATAGCATATTACATTTATAAACTAATGGAAGTGGAAATAGCTGCTTATGAGACATTATAATTAAACAGCTGGAACATATCCAAGCCTGTGTAAGTCGATAACCTTGGCACGGTGTCTGGCAGGGGAAAGGCAGGTCTGTGCGGAGTTGATATGGCTAGCGTGGTTGTTCATTCAATAACAGGCAATCTATAAACACAGCTAATTGCATAAGTGAAAAACAGCATGGGACTATGGCGGGGATTCTCCAGCCGAGCGGGGAGGGAAAAAACAGTGTGCATCCAATGCCAGGCTAAAATTACCCTCTAAACAAAGATCCAGGCCGCAGCCAGTACCCTGGCAGGAAGGTAATAAATCCTGTATAATGTTTGTTAATGCAGAGGTATGAGCCCCCTCCCCCGCTGACATTTACACTCTAGATTAAATCAGACCATTTTTTTAGCTACATTTTGATCTGTCAATGTCTGTGAATACTTTCCTATTTGTAATGTTTATTTTTTTTTTTTCCTCGTAGTAATATTTTGTTTCCTGTAAGAGCAACGGCCTGAAGCACGGAGGTGCAATCTGATCTGGAGGAAGAGACATTTAACAAAAAGTCACATTTCCTCACAATAGGGCTCGTGGCAGCAAAAGACAGCACGGAAAATAGATGTCATATTTATCAAAGTAAATCGGGGGGGTTGGGAGTAAGTTCGGCCCCTAGGGGTAAAGGTTGTAAGACCCCTACCAACCGATACAGACTTAACAAGGGTATTTTTGTTGGAAATAATTCTAATAATTCGCAATAAAATAGGAAACAAAATATACTCACCTTCCCTGCTCCCCCATCACCTTGATTCTTACAGAGGCCTGGTCCCTAAGCAAAGCACTCCTGGGGTCAGTATGGGGAAATGTCCACTCATCCGTGGTCACAGAGATGTCTTGTCTCAGCCACTGACTGGCTGAGTAGGCAATTCTTCATGCTGACCCTGACACAAAGAATAAGGACTTGAGAGCATGGCAGTGGTGGGGGAGCAGGAAAGGTGAGTATATGTTTTTTCCTTTTTTTTTTTTACAGGTTCAGAAGGGAGGATTTTTTAGAAGAAAAACTGAACTCAAGAACTAGAGGACACAGTGAGAGGTTAGTTGGGGGAAAAATCAGAAGAAACGTAAGAAAACATTACTTTACTGAAAGAGTAGTAGATGCTTGGAACAAACTTCTAGCAGATGTGGTTGGTAAATCTACAATAACAGAATGTAAACCTGCCTGATACATACATAAATCTATCCTAAGATAATAAGAAGGAAAATACTAATACGTCAGACTAGATGGACCCAGTGACGACAATCTTCTATGTTCTATGAATGGAATTTTATATATATATATATATATATATATATATATATATATATATATATATATATACACACACACACACAAAACAAAACACTATCTGGAATACCCTTTTAATTCTAGTAGCTATAGGATCACAGTGCCTGAGAGAGCCTCAAGGTCCCACTATACAGACGACACAAGGGTTATAATGATGCATAATCAATAGGGGACCCTGTTACAGATTTTGCACTTGGGTTTCTTGAGTGTCAGGTTGCCCCTCTATATGACACTTTCTATGTGTTACCATAACTAAGCTGAGGAGTTCTTATCGATTGCTTTTTGGTCGCAGGTCTTGAAATCAGGTTCTGAGTTCTTCCTGACCATGGGCCGTCAGGCACTGTCCTAACACTCAGATGGTCAGTCCACCCCTGGGAGAATCCTTCCACTAAAGGTCTACAGCACAGAATGGTTATCTTCCTAAAAGGATGGTAAATCCCCAGAATATCACACCATGATAAACATAGCAGGTCACAATGTATAATGTTATAAGAGGTAAACTTATCAATAATGTATGAGTTATATTTTGCAGAGGAAAAAGGAGAAGTTTAATGTCAAACAAAAGTGTTCAAATGTATCAGAATCACATATCTATTGATGTTTTCTCTCATATCTAAGAAATAACCATATTGTATCTACCTATCTATCTATCTATCTATTTATCTATCTCCTATCTATAGTCTATCTATCTATCTCCTATCTATAGTCTATCTATCTATCTACTATCTATCTCCTATCTATAGTCTATCTATCTATCTATCTACTATCTATCTCCTATCTATCTATCTCCTATCTATAATAATAATAATAATAATATATTTATTTGTATAGCGCCAACAGATTCCGCAGCGCTTTCTATCTATATTTCTCATATCTATCTATCTATATATTGCCTATCTATTAATCTATCTATCTATTAATCTATCTATCTATCTATCTATCTATCTATCTTTTATCTATCTATCTATCTATCTCCTATCTATCTCCTATCTATCTATCTATCTATCTATCTATCTATCTATCTATCTTTTATCTATCTATCTATCTCCTATCTATCTATCTATCTATCTATCTCCTATCTATCTAATATCTATCTAATATCTATCTATCTATCTATCTATCTATCTCCTATCTATCTATCTATCTATCTATTTCCTATATATCTCCTATCTATTATCTATCTATCTATCTATCTATCTATCTCCTATCTATCTATCTATCTATCTCCTATCTATCTATCTCCTATCTATCTTTTATCTATCTATCTTCTATCTATCTATCTTTTATCTATCTATCTATCTCCTATCTATCTATCTATCTATCTATCTATCTCCTATCTATCTATCTATCTATCTATCTATCTATCTATCTCCTATCTATCTATCTATCTATCTATCTATCTATCTATTTCCTATCTATCTATTTCCTATCTATCTATCTATCTATCTATCTATTTCCTATCTATCTATCTATCTATCTATCTATCTATCTATCTATTTCCTATCTATCTATTTCCTATCTATCTATCTATCTATCTATCTCCTTTCTATGTATCTATCTATCTATCTATCTATCTATCTCCTATCTTTCTATCTATCTATCTATCTATCTATCTATTTCCTATCTATCTATCTATCTCCTATCTATCTCCTATCTATCTCCTATCTATCTCCTATCTATCTATCTATCTATCTATCTATCTATCTCCTATCTATCTATCTATCTATCTATCTATCTATCTATCTATCTATCTCCTATCTATCTCCTATCTATCTATCTATCTATCTATCTATCTATCTATCAATCTATCAATCTATCACCTATTGAGTATCTCTTTATTCTCCAATAGCTTTCTGAAGCCTTTATTTTTCTGTTTTCCTCAAGATCCTGTAGAAGTTGCAAAAAAAAAAAAAAAAAAACCACACAAATATTCAAATCACAAATCCAATCCACCTGGGAGGAATATAGGAAGTAATTTACACTCTTTACTCCTGGGGAAACCCGGAAGAATACAGAAATAAAGCAGCGACCTAAAAATACACACACATGATTCTTCTGAATGGAAACATCTACAGTGTTATGTACACAAAGGTCTAATACACTGGAATATAGGAAGTAGTTCACACACTGTTTACAACACGGCAAGCTAAAAAAAGGACGGAATGAAGAAATCTGATCTATAAATAGACATGAGGAGTCTTCTTAGGGGTCACCGCATCTGATTTTAGGAAATAACAATATATTATTGTCTACATCACAGACATTCCATCCTGTAGACGTCAGACAGACCAGTCGTCCTATGACATCACAATGTGGAACAGATTATAAAGCATAAAATACATTATAAGCAGATTGTGATATATGAACCTGAGTATAAAAATAGCCCAAAATGAATACAGCAAAGCGTATTCCAGAGCTGTGCAATAAAGTAACGTCCTTCTAACCTACCCGCCCACTCATGAGATATAACATTAGTAAGACATTGGTGTTAATGGGGTTTTCTATGGGGATTTGCCATTACTCTGGACAGTTCCTGACATGGACAGAGGTGGCAGCAGAGAGCACTGTGTCAGACTGAAGGAAATATACCACTTCCTGTAGGTTAGTAATTCAGACAAAGGTTCACATGCGTGAAAACAACCTACTCTTCCCCAGTACAGGGGGTCTTTCAATATAACAGAATAAAGGTTAAAAGGATTTTCTTTTTTTTCTTTTTTTTCAAATCAACTGGTTTTAAAAAGTTCTATAGATTTGTAATTAACTTCTATTTAAAAATCTCAAGTCTTCCAGTACTTATCAGCTGCTGTATTTCCTGTCAGAAGTGGTGTATTCTTTCCAGTCTGACACAGTGCTCTCTGCTGCCACCTCTGTCCAGGTCAGGAACTGTCCAGAGCAGGAGAGGTTTTCTATAGGGATTTACTACTACTCTGAACAGTCCCTGACATGGACAGAGGTGGCAGCAGTGAGCACCGTGTCAGAATGAAAAGAATACACCTCTTCCGGTAGGACATACAGCAGCTGATAAGTACTGGAAGACTTGAGATTTTTAAATACAAGTCATTTACAAATCTATATAACTTTCTGAAACCATTTGATTTGAAAGAAAAAGATTTTCACTGGATAACCCCTTTATACTGATAGATATTCATGCAAAATATGGCAAAACATAGCAAAGGCCCAGTGGCAGAACTATAAGGGGTCCAGAGGTTCTGGCAGTACCTGGGCTATGGTGCCTGAGAGGGGTCAAAAGTCCTTTAGCAACATAAGGAGAGCAGTAGTATCAATGGACAGTACAGGGCTGTAATATTATATCCTAATCCCCGCACCATGTAATAACTCTAGACATAGCTATATACATGGCATTGTTCTTCAGAAGTGACTACATCACTGGATGTGACAGATGGGACCATTTATATCTACTGTGGGGATCTCCTCCACCCAAGTGTCATTCTTATCACCTTTGGATGAACGGACGTGGCGGCCATAGCATCCTAAATGACAAGCCTCCCCGACTGCAGGGAAATTACTCACTGCTGGAGGCTGCATTACTGACATAATGGATTCTAGCATTTTTTTTTTACCTCTTTTTTACTTAATAGACATATTTATGCTTAAATAAGCACGGCCACATTTACGTCCTGTGTAGGTCTGCAGTATGGATGGTAAATCTAGTATCTCCATGGCACATACATATCTCCATGATCACCATGAACTTTAAGGGGTGGTCCAGTGGGATCCCACCAATATCTAGTGCTTACTGAAGGTTGTGGCTAGTAGAAGATCGGTCCTATTAAATAAATCCCTAAATTACCTGTCTACAGCCAATCCCTTAAAGGGGTACTCTTTTTCTTTCAAATCAACTGGTTTCCGAAAGATTGATAGATTTGTAATTTACTTCTTTTTAAAAATCTCCAGTCTTACCATTCTTATCAGCTGCTGTATGTCCTGCAGGAAATGTTGTTTTATTTACATTCAGACACCGTGCTCTCTGCTGCCACCTCTGTCCATGACAGGAACTGTCCAGAGCAGGAGAGGTTTTCTATGGGGATTTGCTACTGCTCTGGAAAGTTTCTGTCATGGACAGAGGTGGCAGCAGAGAGCACTGTGTCAGCCTGGAAAAAATACACCACTTCTTGCAGGACATACAGCAGCTGATAAGTACTGGAAGACTAGATATTTTTAAAGTGTCACTGTCGTTTTATTATTATTTATTTTTTTTTGCATTAACTGCTCATTAACAGGAAATCTCGACTCTTTTACATCAGTCGAGTCCTGTCTGTTCTATGGAGAGGGGAGGGGGGAGATTAGTCAGAAGCAGAGAGCAGAGAACAAAGGATTACACAGTGGGAGCTGTGTAAAAGCTGCTATTCAGAGATCAGAGAGGTCAGTGCTGACTTCAGAGGAGATAGCCTGGTGATGTAGCTGTAAATTAACTCTTTGTTGTCTTGTTTTGGTGCCTCATCTACCTCAACCCCTCCCCTCTCCATAAGAGAACCATAAAGACAGGGGGGGAGCTTCAAACTGCTTTTTTCATGATAAAAATGCATTTTTCCGCTAATAAACCCAATTACAAAGTTTCTTAAAATCGCCTGTTCTATGTATTTCTGCAAAAATAATTTAAACGACAGTGACACTTTAGAGATTTATCCAGTGATGAGTATTTTACAGGGATTATCCATCCTAAAATTAATAGTCTAGGCTCAGCAATCGGCAGGAGTCCAACTCCTGGCACAACCACCAATGGACTGTTTAAAGGGACTATGGCAGTCATGCAACTAAAAGTAAAGCATAGGGGATAGTTTTGCATCATGGGATAATAGAAGTCTAAACATATATAAATAATAAGAGAAAATCGATCGCGTCTGCCCCTACAATCACTTCTGGTTTAAAATTAGATGTTTATTTCAGTTTCCAGGATTTCCGCACGTTCTGCGCAGACGGATCTAAATTTAGCAAACTAAAAATAAAAAATCTAATTTGTGCACAGGTAAAAAAAATAACACACACACAATTTACATTTATCACAGACATAAAATAACATGAGAAAGTCTCAATGATATCATCTGAAATTTTGCATATGTCAGCACAGCATGGAAAAACTGCCCTAGAATGTGGTACGTCTGGTGTCAACAGAAGCTCCAGGAAATCCTCCAAAGATTCAAAGGCCACACACAGTGATAAATGCAGAACATACTACATGTCAGGGGAAGGAGGAAATAAGAATAACAAAGTCCTTTGTCTCCAAGCTGTGTAACACAGGGCACTGGAGAATTATCATATCACGTATATGTATGTATTAATGATTCTAACTACTAATTAAAGGAACAGTCCAGAAAAACGGATAGAATGCTATAGATAGATAGATATGAGATATGTGTATATTTGTGCTGTCAGTTTCCAAGTCACAAGCAGCAGTCTACACCATCCACTCTGCTTGTGATCGGGTATCTGGCTCTCCAGTCCTCGCACCAGCGAGGCCCCGCCTCTTCTGGCTGTCAGTCATTCCAGAGGAAACGGCAGCCTGAAGTTCCAGCAGTGGCCAGAGGACTGGAGAAGCAGATGCCAGAAAACAATAAGTGTGGTAAGTATAGATTGATAGTGATCTGGAAACTGACAGCACAGATATATACATATCCTACATATATATCTGTGCTGTCAGTTTCCCTTCATCTTTACACAGGGAGATGTATGGCTCGTAAAGATACAATTTGAGCATGGTCAAAAGATGCTATCAGCTAATAATGGAGCGTTTGACTGATCTTTGGCTGATTGTTGCCCTTTCACATGGGTCGACTATCAGCTAGCGACCCTCCTGGTCGATAATAGACCCATGTTAAGAGACCCTTAGTTAAGACCAACTACTAGTTGGCTTAATTTCCTCCGGAATGATACATGACAATTTTAGTTTGGTTTTTGATGCACACAAACCATGGCCCTTTTCCTCAAAACCACACCCACTCTGCTAAACCACACCCCTTTGTGGACAGAGACAATAAATAAAAAAAAGACAAAAAAAGATTCACAGGGCATGTTGTACTCATACTCCGCCCCCTCAAACTTTGCACTGGATATGACATTGTTAAAGGGAATCTGTCAGCTGCAATTCAGGTTCCCAACTGCTGACACTGTTAGATAGCTATTAGGACAAGGAGAATTATAGGATTTTTCTATGTTCTGGAAGCACAGACAGATATATGAAAATATATCTGTCTGTGCTTCCAGAACATAGAAAAATCCTAAAATTCTTTGGTGTCAAAGAGGCTTGCCAAATTCCTCACACTATAAGACCTCCCATCCCTGAAGCTGCTGGTCATTCGAGCAGGGGTATGGATTGGAGGAGGTGTGAGGAGGTGTTACAGACCTTAGCACTTCAAGAGCTTGGGAAATGCCTCTTTGACATCAAAGAATAAAAGCATGTTTCTATAATATAGAAGTACAGATGGCTATATGAAAGGTACCATGTGTCAGCAATTTGGAACCTGAATTGCAGCTGATATAGAGAGATATAATCTTACTAATCCCCCATTGTTTTGATAACCTGTTCCCCTTGGTTACGACCCACTAAGGCCCCTATTACACGTGGTGGCAGTGAGCAGGTAAGTGCAGGGGAGGCCGTGGGGGGCTGCCCGGGTGATTGCTAGATCGTTCGGGCAGCCCATAGCATATAGCAGCGGTCTGCTGCAGCCGCTCCTTTTCCACGGAGCGACAGCAGCAGATCGCTGCTATGACAGTCATTTATCTTTCAACATGTTGAAAGACAAACGACAGCAACGATCAGCTGACATTGTTGATGTCGGCTGATCGTTGCCTTCTATTACACGGGACGATTATTGGCCGTAACGGCCAATATCGGCCAAATACAGCCGATAATCATTCCGTGTAATAGGACCTTAAGGTGGTCAGGCATGCTCAGTTCAACTGCAATCTCAAGGAAGTATTGGCAGTTGGTCTTTTACCTTACTTTACCTGCAAACAAAAGGGGTGTTGTGGGAAAGTGTGTGCACTGTTGCATAGCAACAGCAGGGTCACAGTTTAGGGAGGAAAGTGAGGAGTGATTAGATCCATAGGGGAGAAAAAGTGTACAGAGATGTAACTTACTTTACTAAAACAGCACATTTGGCCTCCATCTGATTTTACCAACTTTGCTTTGTGGGACTTTAAATTAACTTTAAATTAATATTCACCATACCAACCTGTTGTATGCCAACTTATACCAGGCGATGCCATGTTGTCTTGGTAGGCAAGGTGAATATTACTTCGTTTTTTTTTTTTATATTATTATTGTCAGCTGTTTCTAAAAGATTTCACGGGACTAGAAACCTCCTTTAAATGTCAGTAAACTACGGAATAAACTTTCACAGACAGGAAGGCTTGTGCTGCTGATATATTTAGTTCAGAGAACAGTGTCTAGACTGGATATAATTGTCTCCACCTCTCAGCTAAGAACAAGATTATAAGGAGAGGGGGCGGAGAGAGGAGAGAGGCCAAATACGGACGATAATCGCTTTGTGAAATACGGCCTTAAAAATTCATTCTATACTAGATATTATCTATTCAGTCTCCTTTCCCCAGTTCTGAGCTGCAACTTTTTGCTGAAGACACAAAAAACTGTGTGTGAGCTTTTCTCTGTCTCCCCCTCGTCCCCCTTCCGAGACAGCTAATGTAAACAAGCCCGTATTTGCAACATTGTAATGCCGGGAGGATTAATCACAGGAAGTTCATCAGCAACTTGACCTCAGAATAACCCTCCCAGCTTTACAAATAACCTAAAAGTGCAGATAAACCCTTCTAGGGACCCTTGTTTACATCAGCCGTCTCAGAAGGGAGGGGGGAGGAGAAGGAGAAAACGGCTCACACACAGTTTTCTATGTCTTCAGTAGAAAGCGGCAGCTCAGAAGTGGGGAGGGGGAGACTGAATAGATAATAACAAGTATGGAATAAATTTTTTGTTTTATCATGGGCAGCAACATATGAAAAGTTAGGTTTGAGTGGAATACCCCTTTAACACTATGTCTGCAATTTTCAATTTAAAATTTCAAGAATATTTGGAGTAAGAACATTTTACCTTTGCGCAAACTGAACACGAATCCCACCCTGCAACGCAGCTTATAGGGGAAGCGACTTTTGCGCCTTGGAACATAGCAATTTGATCAACCAAGTGCAAAATGCACTAAACTAAAACCCACAACGGTGGAAGGATACAGTTGTGTAATCGACTATATGACGGCTTCCACCGCGGGGGTGCCGAACGCACAACAGGAGAAAGGTACTTTGGACGAAAATAGAAAATAATGAAGGATTGCTGTCACCTTAAAGGATACAGATCAAATGACAAATTGCTGTCATAAAGAACACATTGAATAATTGCCGGCTTCTTATTCCCCACTTCAGCCCAGAAGATGCGCGCTACTTTTTGCCTGTGTTTGCATTCGCTAAGTGTGAGTAATATAGCGAGCACATTCTGCGGGAAAGTAAACTCATTATGCTAATCACGGGAATTAGCGGCACACTTCTGAGCGGAGGCTGCACATTGCACAGAGCTCCTCGAAAACTTCACCAAGTAGGGAAGGAGCCATGTAAAAAGGTGTAAAATGTTTCCCAAAAATAACAACAGCTTCTTAAAGGGAATGTTTCATCAAAGATAACAGAATGTTTATATTATATTACGTTATATAAAGGAAAATGGCCATCATAGAATAGGTGATGGACACAGCTTATCTGCCAACTCTACAAGCACAATGACCTACGCACAGGTCACAGAGCATGCTCACTGAGGGGTCAGTGCTGGAAGAGGGGCTGAGGGGTCAGTGCTGGAAAAGAAGCTGAGGGGTTAGTGCTGGAAGAGAAGCTGAGGGGTCAGTGCTGGAAGAGGAGCCGAGCGGTCAGTGCTGGAAGAGAAGCTGAGGGGTCAGTTCTGGAAGAGGAGCTGAGGGGTCAGTGCTGGAAGAGGGGCTGAGGGGTCAGTGCTGGAAGAGGGGACGAGCAGTCAGTGCTGGAAGAGGGGCCGAGCGGTCAGTGCTGGAAGAGGAGCCGAGGGGTCAGTGCTGGAAGAGAAGCTGAGGGGTCAGTGCTGGAATAGGGGCTGAGGGGTCAGTGCTGGAAGAGGGGCTGAGGAGTCAGTGCTGGAAGAGGGGCTGAGGGGTCAGTGCTGGAAGAGGAGCTGAGGGGTCAGTGCTGGAAGAGGAGCTGAGGGGTCAGTGCAGGAAGAGGGGCCGAGCGGTCAGTGCTGGAAGAGGGGCCGAGGGGTCAGTGCTGGAATAGGGGCTGAGGGGTCAGTGCTGGAAGAGGGGCTGAGGAGTCAGTGCTGGAAGAGGGGCTGAGGGGTCAGTGCTGGAAGAGGGGCTGAGGGGTCAGTGCTGGAAGAGGGGCCGAGCGGTCAGTGCTGGAAGAGGGGCCGAGCGGTCAGTGCTGGAAGAGGGGCCGAGGGGTCAGTGCTGGAAGAGGGGCCGAGGGGTCAGTGCTGGAATAGGGGCTGAGGGGTCAGTGCTGGAAGAGGGGCTGAGGGGTCAGTGCTGGAAGAGGAGCTGAGGGGTCAGTGCTGGAAGAGGAGCTGAGGAGTCAGTGCTGGAAGAGGAGCTGAGGGGTCAGTGCTGGAAAAGGGGCCGAGGGGTCAGTGCTGGTAGAGGGGCCGAGGGGTCAGTGCTGGAAGAGGGGCCGAGGGGTCAGTGCTGGAATAGGGGCTGAGGGGTCAGTGCTGGAAGAGGGGCTGAGGAGTCAGTGCTGGAAGAGGAACTTTGTGCCAGATGTCTCCCTGTTTTGCTTCCCCTTCCCTCTCACAGCACGCAGTCTCACAATCACAGAGAAACTGCAGCTGCACCTCCCTCCTTTTCCCTGTTTAAAATGTGCTGTGATCAGTGAATCTCACCTGTCCCTTAACTCCACTGACTCGGGAGGCCCCCATACACTGTATTGTGGCAGCTGAACCCATGGCCAGAGGCCAGTATCAGTACAATAGCGTATGGGGACTGCTAGGTAAACGACCTACAGGTCGGCCGGAGCCGCCATTATTTTCTGTGCTGCTTTCTAAGATACGGTTAATCCAGAATTAGTAAGATAACAGCTGTTTTCTTCCAGAAACAGCGCCACTCTTGTCCTCAGTTTGTGTGCGGTATTGCAGATCAGTTCCTTTGATGTAAATGGAGCCAGGTTGTAACACCACACAAAACCTCAGAACAGGGTGGTGTCTTTGTTTTTTTTTTTTTCCCGGTCTTGGATAACCCCCTATACAAGGCGCATCACATGTAAAGTTCTCATTCAAGACAGATTCTGAATAAACGTAATAAAACAAGCTGCAGGAATACTGGCTGTTACCGGACTCCACTCACCTTCCACATCACTGCTCAGGTAGTTGCGGACTTCAGTCAATATGAAGTTGATGTCATCCTCTGTGGGAATGGGGTGGTGGGTGATCTCTGTCGGAGTGTCAGTGGTTCCAGCGATGGTCATCTTCTCCCATGGCAGGAAGAAGATAACTCTACCATCACTGGTGGCTGGATCAAGCAGACCCATGTTGTCCGGGCTACAAAGAAAGTGAAAGATAATCAGTTAAAAGAAAGTAATAAAAACATAAAAACACTTGATACCTTCAGTTGCACAAAGACCAAGATTTAAATAAACATAAAGGGGAACTCCAGCAGAAAAAAGGATGAAATCAACTGTTGTCAGAAAGTAATATGGATTTGTAATTTACTTCTATTTAAAAATCACAAGTCTTCCAGTACTTATCAGCTGCTGTGTGTCCTGCAGGAAGTGGTGTAATCTTTCCAGTCTGAGGCTATGTTCAGACTACGTAAGAGACCGGCCGTTCCGTGACCTGGCCGAGTCACGGAACGGGCGGTCTGTTAAAAGATCATCCCGGATGATCTTTGCAGGCGCAAAGTTCTGATGCGGGCACGTCCATGCGCGCCCGCATCAGAATTCCCCACAGCACACAATCGAGCATGCGGCCGGAGCCACTCGCTCCATAGTGAGTACTGACATGGTTTTCTGCGGGCGCTATTCAATGAATAGCGGCCGCAGAAAACTGACATGTCAGTTGTTTGCAGCGCCGCTAGGGATCCCGGCCGGAGTGCATACTATGTGTATACGCTCTGGCCGGGATCCCATAGACGGCAAGGTAACATATATTTTCGTAATATTCATGGCCGTTGTACAACGGCCGTGGTTTTACGAAAATATACGTTGTGTGAACATAGCCTGACACTGTGCTCTCTGCTGCCACCTCTGTCCACGACACTTCCTGACATGGAGAGGTGGCAGCAGAGAGCACTGTGTCATGCTGGAAAAAATAAACCACTTTCTGCAATAGGCAGAGTACCCCTTTAACACCTATCTAGTTTACAGTTGCTTCTTTACCCCATGATGTCTATGATTTTGGCCACAGTTACTATAGTTTCACTTACATCTGGTTTCAATCTGTTTCCTCACACCCATTAAAGGGGTTAACCAGGATTAGAAAAACTACAACTAATTTCTTGCAAAAACAGCACCACTCTTGTCCTCAGGTTGTGTGTGGTATTACAATTCAGCTTCATTCACTTTAATGGAACTGAGATGCAAACCCCCCACACGTTTTTCTAAGCCAGGATATTCCTTTTACTACTGGAGCCCTGTAAGAACAAAGCCCATACCTGTAATATCCGGGCATCACGATGTGCACCCCGGCACTTGGCTGGCAGATTTTGCTGGTTTGCTGATTGTCCATTTTACGCAAACTGTCTGTGAACGGTCCGGTGGCGTTGATGACGCATTTGGCTCGGACATTGAATTCTTGTCCTGGGAAAAGAAAGGAGTGAATACGGGAAGAGAGTATCCTATAGGTATGAGGTGTGCTGAAAATGAAAGCAAGTTCATGAGAACTGACCATTTCCCTGAGCTATTCCATCTCTCAAGCCAAGAAACATATACATTAAAGAATTTTAAAAAAACTTTCAAATCAACTGGTGTCAAAGAGTAATATAGATTTGTAATTTATTTCTATTTAAAAATCTTAAGTCTTCCAGTACTTATCAGCTGCTGTATGTCCTGCAGGAAGTGGTTTATTCTTTCCAGTCTCACACAGTGCTCTCTCCTGCCACCTCTGTCCATGTCAGGAACTGTCCAGAGCAGCAGAAAATCCACATAGGAGACCTCTCCTGCTCTGGACAGTTCCTGACACAGACAGAGGTGGCAGCAGAGAGCACTGTGTCAGATTGGAAAGAATATGCCAGTTCCTGCAGGGCATACAGTAGCTGATAAATACTGGAAATTTTTTAAATAGAAGTAAATTACAAATCTGTATTACTTTCTAAAATCAGATGATTTGAAAGAAAAAAAAAAACATCAGAGTTTCCTTTTAAAGTTTACTATTTCACAATGAAATCCTATGGGTGACAGAAGTCCCTGTAAGTCATCCGTCACAGGTATCTTATAAAAGGATCTCAGGAATCTACTGACTATATAGGGAGAGTTATGTCACTGGGGATTCCCCAGGGTAATGGGCTTCTTAGAGAACTCCAGCTCTGGACTAAAACAAGGGATGCATACAGACATAGCATATATACATCCTTATGCAAAGTGCTCATTGAGGCTATACATATACATTTGCAGCGTGATGTGAACATGGTCTAAGGGTATGATGACGCCTGACGCCTGGATCTAACCACATTCAAGGGGGGTAATCTCCATGGGATGGCATGATTTACTTGCCAGCAAATATTACTTTACTGAAAGAGTAGTAGATGCTTGGAACAAACCTCCAGCAGAGGTGGTTGGTAAATTTACAGTAACAGAATATAAACCTGTCTGGTACATACATATATCTATTCTAAGATAATAAGAAGGGGAATACTAATAGGGCAGACTAGATGGGATAGGGGGGCTTTTTCTGCTGACAGTCTTCTATGTTTGCCTGTCACCACTTCTGATCTGTATTAGCAAATACATGCGATGCTTAAAGGAGTTATCCAGCGCTACAAAAACATGGCCAATTTTCCCCCTCTCTTGTCTCCAGCTTGGGTGGGGTTTCAAACTCAGTTCCATTGAAGAAAATGGAGCCTAATTGCAAACGACACCTGAACTGGAGACTAGAGAGGGGGAAAAGTGGCCATGTTTTTTTTAGCGCTGGATAACCCCTTTAAGAAATAATTTTTATAGCTGTGTGATGTGCCTTTCCTCTGTTATTGTAGAAATCTACGACTAAATAACCAACTGGGTGTCACCAATTGGGGGCGTGTCCCTACACTATCCAATCAAAGCTAACAGTGCCAAATTGTGTAAGGACACGCCCACAACTGGTAACACCCAGTTGGCTATAAAGTCATACACATTTCTAGTAAGAATAACAGAGGAACGACACATCACACAGCTAAAAGAATAGGTGATCTAGAATTGTTATTTCATGCGGAATACAAATATTAACTAACACAGACAGGTGAGGAGTGGTGACAGGTTCCTTTTAAAGGATTTATGAAGGATTACAAATACATAGCTGCTTTCTTCCATAAACAGCACCACTCTTGTCTTCAGGTTGTGTGTGGTATTGCAGATCAGTTCTATTAAAGTGAAAGAGTTGTAATACCACACACAGGCTGAGGACAGGGGGTGGGGCTATATATTTATGGATAATCCCTTTAACCATATAATCCCTTTAACCACCTCATTCTACTAGGTGCCAAACGTTGAGACTTTTCAGTTCAATACTAGATGTAATAAATTGCATTTAACATAAGAGGGATATAGTGACCAAGCACTGGCTGAACACATGATCCCATCATACAAAACAAGCACACGTATGTATAGCAGGCTACAAGTCAGATACCTGTTAGAACGTCTTTGCAGCGCGCTCCGCAGACGCGCTCCGTGCCGGTCTCTGGATCTGTCTTCTTCAGCAAGCCCACCACTTCAGTGTAATTGGCTGTGGCAGCGCCATACCTGGCAGCAGTGAGAGCGATGGCAAGGTTCATTCGAGCATCGTTGTGCTGTCCTGCAGCAGAGGACGGAATCAGAGGAAGGACATGAGTCACCTCAAGCCACTGACTTGTGGTATGGAAGTGTGTCACAACCGATCTGTCACATCTGTCCCTGTCACAGCAAATATACGTGATGGCTGGCTAGATCCTACCCGAATTATATAAAGATACTGTACATCGTGTATTCTGCATCAGCCTATCGACCTGCCGTACAATACTGGAAAATAAATAAATAAACGTAAAACTCACTACTATAACAATTCAATGGGACAAAAAAAAAAAAAAAACATAAAATAAACAACAACATAAAGAATAATATTGACTGACATCCCGGTACAATTGTGGGGGGGGGGTATACAGAATTTACTATCCATATTAATAGATCAGATCAGTAATTAGTGAACATAAAAAAAAAAAAAAAGGTGCAAACAAAATGTCACCTCGATAATAATGGATATCACATAAGTGATCAATAAGTAAACAACTAATTGCCGCCAGAAGACGGACTCGATATTAATGGACTCCGTGCAATCAATTAGAGAAATAAGCAGATGCAAATGATGATACGGCGTCGCTGTGAACGGCCGCTGTATATACTCGTTAATAAACGAGGACATAAAAACATACATATATAAATGGGGTCCGCCACGTCAATTAATAAGCGCAAACATTAGACTTATTAATGAGGGACGTGTGATACCAGTCAGTCTGAACAGGGTTTTATTGAAATATCAATCTATTCAAGTATGGAACATATTACACATACACAGACTCCGGAAGGGGAGGGGGTTGTTGTTGTTGTTGTTTTAGTTTTGTTTTGTTTTTTTGGTCATAGAAAAAAAATTATGGTAAATAAAAACAAAAAGATTTTTTTTTTTTCAATACAGAATTTCTACAGGAAACAAATCACAACTGTGCGTTTACCGTGGTATTTTTTGTGTTTTTTAGGGTGTGTTCACACCTACAGGATCTGCAGCAGATCCGCAGCAGATTTGATGCTGTGTTCAGTTATTTAAATGAAATCTGCTGCGGATCTGCTGCGGATCCGCAGCAGAAAATCAGCTGCGGATCCGGTAAGTGTGAACGTACCCTAAGGGTGTGTTCACACTTACCGGATCCGCAGCGTATTTTCTGCTGCGGATCCGCAGCAGATTCCATTTAAATAACTGAACACAGCATCAAATCTGCACCATCAAATCTGCTGCGGATCCTGTAGGTGTGAACGCACCCTCATAGTGTATTTTTAGTGTAACCAACATTGTTTTTTTTACGCTTTGGGGTATATTTGTGCATACAGAGAGACTCCTGAAGCTTTCTCATGTGTGAATATATCCTTATATGAGTAGCCAAGCTGAGCAAATGTAATATCAGGAAAAAAAAATCAGGCAAAAAAAAAAAAAACTTTAATGAAGTTACCTTGAAATTGAAGAAAATTTGAGTGGCGGCAGTGAGGAACAACACAGCCCCTCTGTTGCCACCAATGGTAGTGATGGGAACTGCAGGGCAGCACAAGCCCTGGAGTCAGCACGGTTAAGGCCCTATTACACAAACAGATTATCTGACAGATTTTTGAGACCAATGCCAGGGATAGATTTAAAAAGAGGAAAAAATCTCAGTCTTTTCTTTATGACCTGATCTCTGTTTATAGTCTGTTTCTGGCTTTGACTTCAATGATCTGTCAGATAATCTGTCTGTGTAATAGGGCCCTTACATATGACTAGTGATACTGAGCCTCCTCTGATGGGGAAGCTGTCTGTGTCATAAGCGCTCAAGACACTGCATCTTGTAGCAAAGCAAGTGGTAATTGACAATGTTTATACTAATCCTAAAATGCACTGCATGTGCTAGCGATATATAACTGTGCTGGGTCCAGAGCTTGTGCAGGCCTGCAGTTCCCAACACAGCAAATGGTAGCAGTAACGAGGGAGCGCTGCCCATTACTGCTGCCACTCAGTGTAAAGCTGTCAAATGTATACATACATTCTCTTAATAAATCATATTAGAAAAGAGTTTATTGAAGATATGTAAAAATGTAAAAAGAATTTCCCCACTAAGATACCCCTTTAATATATTATTATTGTTATTTTATTTAAAGGGGAACTATCAGCAGGTTAGACAAATCTAACCTGCTGATATGTCCCTACTACACAGGAGACCCAATGGTGCTGATCCGGCCCACCTCCTAACAATCTCACAGGACAGTAGACTAACTGCACCTGAACGGCGCCGAGGAGGAAGGCAAGAGACATAGCTTTATCCTCAGCACCTCCTCTGCAGTAAGGACATATTAGCAGGTTAGATTCGTCTAACCTGCTGACAGTTCCCCTTTAAAGGCAACTTTCACTTTAAAAATCTGCAGTCACCATGTTATAAAGCAGGAGGATCTGAGGAGATTTAGTTATACAGAATTGTGGGAATAAGTTCCAGGATAAGTAGTAATTTATTCATGTAAATGTCTGCCTAATCTGGGGTGCGTAGTCAGGGGGGCGGTCCTAACCAATGACTTTTTTTTTCTAACAAAACTATATATCAGTCTGCTCAGCTCCTTCTGCCCTAGTGATGCCTGCACACCAGATTGCATTGTCAGTGTGACAGGTTCCCTTTAAGGTTCTATTTATATCTGTGGACTTTATGATCAGGCCGTCCATGCTGTGCCTCAATTCTTCCTATAAATTAGTGGATCCGCAAAAAGTGAAGTTGGTAGAAAAAAAAAGGGGAGGGGGGATGCATCCGTATTTTGCGGACATTACCTCCGTAACATCTGAAAATTATGGGCACTCCCATTGATTTCTGCTGGTGAATCCGGCCAAGTCACATATCTGTAAAATTACGAAAGTGTGAACGGGCCCTATAGAAATGGATCATAGTTTGTCCCTAATTGCGGATCCAACAAAAACTGCAGACGTTTCAATGTGACCAATTATTTTTTGGGGGGGAATATACGATCAGGCTTCACATGTTCGTTGAACATCAGTTTTTATTCCAAATGATTGATCCTGAAGCTATATTCCCACAATGTTTTTTTTATAAATGAAAAAATGAAAATTTTTGGATTCTGACGTTAATTAATAACAATCATGGTTAAAATGAATCCCATTAGGACTAAAAACACATAGTGTGAGCATAGCCTACATGGCAATTTGGCTTGTATTGTTGGGCCTCCAAATACAGAACAATACATCCACAGTCGGGAAGTTTCTTCAAAACTTTTTTTTTTTTAAATTATTATACAGCTTTCAATAAAGGAACAGAATCGAGTAAAATGATTTATCTCCAAATAAAGGAATCCAAAAGTCTTCACATTTATCATGTTCCCAAGACCCTGAGACTTGACCGGATTTCGAGGACTGGGGACTTGGGAGTAATTCATTTTTGATGACACGGCCATATCCCGAAATCAGAGCCCTAGGTCTCCCATGCACATGCAGCGTGCGAGGATGTATGAGTAATAGATATTGTTGTTGATATATGCAGCCGGCATACCAAATCCTTAATACAAAATTGATTATGTAAAATATCCCGGCTTATGATCTGTCTGCTGTGCTAAGGACCAGTGCAAAAGTAATCTGTCTATGGCAAAAGGGCAATGGACGGATCAATGTTTCAGTGGGTCTCCTGTCCACTCCCTTCGGCGTCCTGTCTTGGCCACGTTTAAATCAATAACGAGAAGTGATTTTCCGGCTTTTTACTTAGATTATGTAATTTTTCTCGCACTGGAGTAAACCAGGAGAACGGATTAAATAAAAAAAAAAAAATTAGAGCTGCCACATGAATTATTTACGTAGGGCATAATTTCTTTGCATTTCAATAGTTGTATATATTCTCGTAGGTTTCTCAAACATAGGCGAGTCTGGTGAGGTCGGGATGGATAGTAAGTCTAGAACTAACACTTTGGGGGAGATTTATCAAACTTGTGTAAAGTGCTGTGTTCATACACTACAAGTGCCACCTGTACCATCCTGTACCCTAGTAGAGATGAGCGAACCGGGCCAAGGTGTATAAACCCGAACCATCGGCATTTGAATCCCGCTTATTCCCATTCTGTGGGGAAGGTGGACACAGCCTGAGTCTCGCCTAGGTCATAGGCTGTACCCCTGTTTTCCAGGCTGGACTCGAGCTGTGTCCACCTTCCCCATGGAACGGGAAGAAGCAGAATTCAAATGCTGATGGTTCAGGTTTGTACGAACCCGGATCATGGCCCAGTTCATTCATCTCTACCTATAAGTCATTGACACCAGTAGGTGGCACTAAAGAGTGAGTTTTCTTTCTTTAGAGGCGAGATAATTTGCATATTTTTTCCCAGGTAGCATTGCTCTAAAGATTCTATACTAGCTGGATCTCCGCCATCCAGGGAGGAATATGACGCTATGTGTTTGAGTCTATTAAATGATGAGGACTGTTACAAAAAGCTAAAAGCAGATCCAACAGAAACCTTTGCAAGGGAGCTAGTTCACATTTTAGATGCAGCAAGAGAGTCTAAACTAATAGATCTTAACGAATACAACTATCTCAAACCAAAACACCCAAAAATTGCAAGCTTCTATAGTCTCCCCAAAATACACAAGGGGTACCCCCCTTTACGAGGACGCCCTATTGTAGCAGGCATCGACAATGTGACCCAAAATGTGAGTCAGTATGTCGATGCAGTGCTAAGACCATTTGTAGAAGCATTACCGTCATATATTAAAGACACCACCGACGTCCTCAGGAGAATCGACGAAATACAGCTGGACTCCAACTCATATCTAGCCTCCCTTGATGTTGAGGCTCTGTACTCGTCGATTCCCCATGAGGGAGGGAAGATGGCGGTCAGACATTTTCTGAGAACGAGGGGAGTGCAGTATGAAGCCCATAATGAGCTGGTTATGGTACTTCTAGAATTTGTTCTCACTAGAAATTATTTCCTCTTCGGGGACGACTTCTTCCACCAGCAGCGGGGTACAGCGATGGGGAGTCCATGTGCCCCAACTTACGCAAATCTGTACCTCGGCTGGTGGGAGGATAGGGTCGTCTTCGGAGAGGAAATGCTACGGTGGTCCAGGCACATCCAGCTATGGATTAGATTCATAGACGATGTGCTGCTTATTTGGTCCTCTACTCCTGAAAATTTCAGCCAATTTGTTGATGAGCTCAACAAAAATGAGATGGGCCTACGGTTCACAAAGACCATTGACCAACACCATATGGTCTTTCTGGATTTGGACATACAAGTAGCATCCACAAAGAAACTTAAAACTACTGTCCACCGGAAGGAGACAGCTACAAACTCCTTATTAAAATGGGATAGCTGTCATCCACGGCCATTAAAAGCCGGTATACCTGTTGGCCAATACTTGCGCCTACGGCGGAACTGTTCGAGCTTGGGAGAATTTAAGATCAAGGCTGAGGATTTGAGGAATAGGCTAATGGATAGAGGGTACCCAAAAAAAGTTTTGAGGCAGGCCTATTGGAAAGCGCTACAAAAAAGCAGAAATGAATTGCTTGCCATGGGACAAAAAGAAGTAAGTGATGACCATTTGTCTCGCATTATAGGGACCTATGATGTGAAATCGGACGAAGTAAGAGCTATATTG
The DNA here is from genome assembly GCF_027789765.1 of Dendropsophus ebraccatus. NCBI lineage: Eukaryota > Metazoa > Chordata > Amphibia > Anura > Hylidae > Dendropsophus > Dendropsophus ebraccatus. The sequence continues at coordinate 23,841,693 of NC_091462.1, read as the reverse complement.
ACACAATATTGGCCGGTGCTACAGCTGGACTCTACGATTGCAAATGCGATATCAGAGACCCCACAGATTACGTTCAGACGTGGACGTAATTTAAGGGACCGATTGGTCCACAGCTATCTACCACTCACTGATAAGGTGAAATCCACAAAACCGACAGGAACTTACAAGTGTAACAACTGCACTATGTGCAAGCATATAATTCCTGGTAAAACATTTACAAGCAGTAGCACAGGAGAATCATATGAAACAAGAAGCTTTGCGAACTGCTCTACGAGTGGAGTGGTGTATATGCTTACCTGCCCATGCCCACAAAACTATGTGGGAAAGACGTTCAGACCATTAAAAAAGAGACTGAGCGAACATGTGGGTGATATAAGGAACAAAAGAGAGACCCCTGTAGCCTTGCATTTTGCTGAGAAACACCGAAGTGACTGTGAATCTCTCAGATGTCAAGTAATAGAAGTGGTGGAGAGATCACGACTTCGGGGTAACTATGATAAAAAACTCCTGCAATGTGAAGCACGGTGGACATACCGGTTAAACACTGTGAAGCCGCACGGCTTAAATGATTACATTTCATTTGTATGTTTCCGATAAAAACAATATATACAAAATGAATGATCTACATATTGACTCGGCGCTGCTATACACAGTAGGAAGCTTGACACGCAAACAGCGTTCCAGGTCTCCTAGCAATGATAAAAACAAAATACCTCCAAGATGGAAGATACATGTACCGTTCAGGCTAAAAGTCCGTAGCGAGGCTTGACACGCAATATGCGGTTCAGGTCATTTGATAGGAAATAAGCGATCATGTGATCACCTCCCTGTTGCGTAATAGATGGGCCGGACCCAGAGGAGGGAATAGGCCACAATAGCAATCAATCAAATCGGGAGGAGGACCCTCGAGAGATATAAAAGAGAGCTCAGTAATGGGAGTCAGTGTGCGGCCATCACCAGTGCTGTGCATATGGATATACTAACGGGATATCTGTGAAGCTACCAACCGGCCCCTGATGATGAGTGGTTCAAGAAACGCGTTGGGCCAGCGAAATGAAGTATGAAGGAACCCCTATAAAAGTAAAGAAATACACTAAGGGAAGTAAAAAAACCTTCTTTGAACTAATTTAATAAAAGTATGAATTTTGAAGCTCACAGAAAAACATTGTATATGGAACTAATATAAACTGTGATATGAACTTAATGAAATAAAAATAAGCACCAAAAAATTGCTGTGCATACTAAACTATTGCGGAAAGGTTGCAAAAAAACACCGGTGAAAAGTGCAATACAGTGAAGGGGATTGAGCAATTTAAATCAAGGTGCAATATGAATTTGAGAATAAGCACTTTATAATTGTTATGCACATTACACGATTGCGGGAAAAGTGCAAAGATAATGTGAATAGTGCAATACGACCATTACAAGGATTGTGCAATTTCTATAAGTGCAATATGAACTATCCTGATGGATTTATGTACGGTGTTTTGGTGATGGCCACTGTATAAGTAAAAAGTAAAAAATCAAAGTAATAAATTTGCTGATTCTACGAACTGAGAGTTTTAACAAGGTAATAATAATAAATGTTATATTTTAAAGTTTTCCTCTATCATCAGTATATTTCTCCGCCATCCAAACCATCTTCTTGGTACCATTTCAGGCTATATTCACACAGTATTTTTGTTCAGTATTTTGGTCAGGATTCTACAACCAAAACCAAGAGTGGATTGAAAACACAGAAAATCTATGGTCACACACAGTTGAAATTGAGTGGATGGCCGTCATTTAATGGCAAACAAATATAATATTTTGAAATAATGGCCGTTGTTTTGAAATAACTGCCGTTATTTACCATCAAATTATGGCCATCCACTCAATTTCAACAGGGTGTAAACATAGCCTTTCTGTGTTTTCAGTCCACTCCTGGTTTTGGTTTCAAAATACTGACCAAAATACTGAGCAAAAATACTGTTTGGGAACATAGCCTTAAAGTAGATGTCCAGCGGACAGCAGGGAACATAGCCTTACAGGGGTTTTCCAGCGCTACAAAAACATGGCCACTTTCCCCCTACTGTTGTCTTCAGTTTGGGTGGGGTTTTGAAACTCATTTCCATTGAAGTAAATGGAGCTTAATTGTAAACTGCACCTGAACTGGAGACAACAGTAGGGGGGAAACGTGGCCATGTTTTTGTAGCGCTGGATGACCCCTTTAAGGGGTATAACCTAGTATTTCTTTTCCATCTAACTGTGCTCAGGGCTAAACTAAATAGAAAGAAAAACAAGATATACTCACCTCCCATGCTTCCCTGCCGCCAGTGTTTTGGTGTCGGTCCCCACCGCAAACACTTTTTTCCTTTGGTGTTAGCACCTAGGACATCATGCTCATCACTGATCGCAACTGTGTCCCACCTCAACCATTGAGTCACTAAACATTGATTTCTGACATCAACATGAGTATATGGGTTTTTTGTTTTGTTTTTTTGCCCTCCAGCTTGTGCCATAATAAAGACTATGATGGGAATTGTAGTTTTAAAACTGCTGGAGGGCCAAAGGTTCCCCATCCCCACACTATGCCTTCCCCATCAGCATAATGGCAACCCACAATGATGGAGTAACCGTGCAAGTATTGCAGGGGTCCCTTTTTGTCTAATCCCAAGCATCTTGAGGGTAAAATGGCTGGGACCAAAATTATATCCAATTAATGTAACTTAAGGCATCATTCACACATCATTTTTCAGGGCTCTATATTATGGGGGAGATTTATCAAACATGGTGTAAAGTGAAACTGGCTCAGTTGCCCCTAGCAACCAATCAGATTCCACCTTTCATTCCTCACAGACTCTTTGGAAAATGAAAGGTGGAATCTGATTGGTTGCTAGGGGCAACTGAGCCAGTTTCACTTCACACCATGTTTGATAAATCAACCCCCCCCCCCCCCAATTTCCGCAATCATCGCCTGCAATCCGCAAAAATAAAAAAATTCCATATTGCATCCGCAACTCGTATTGTATGCGGATTTCTTGGAAAGGTGATAGTTTTAAATCAAGGTGATCTGTATTTTTTGCGGATGTTACGGACAATACACCCCATAGACTTCTATTGGCTAATCTGTTTCGCAATTACGGCCTGTACTAGTACATGCCTTATTTTTTGCGGCACGGATTGCAGATCCATAAAACTACGAATAGTGTGGGTGGCTCAATAAAAATGAATGGGCCCTAAATTTGTGAATCCGACAAATTCAAAGGCTGTGTGACTAAGGCCTAAGTAAGTTAAGGCCCTATTACACGGAACGATTACTGGCCGTATTCAGACTATATTGGCCGTTACAGCTGATAATCGTCTCGTGTAATAGGAGGCATTGAAAGACAAAGGACTGTGATAGCAGCGATCTGCTGCCGTCACTCCGAGGAATAGGAGCGGTGGCAGCAGACCGCCGCTATCCCCTATGGGCTGCCCGGACGATCTTGTGATTACCCCTCCTGTACTGACCCGCTCCCTGCTGCCGCGTGTAATAGCGGCAGTAGCGAGTGGAGAACAAGGAGCAAACAAGCGCTGAGCTCCTGGGCACACTCCATACTCTCCGAACGTCACCATGACGTAAACGTCCATCATAGAGCATTAAGGGGTCAAGCTATTCGCCTTTGTCTTTATCCTTCCTAAAATAAATCCAGACGAAAAAAAACATGGAGTAACACATTCTACATTCTATGGCCCATTCAAATAGGAGAGGCATTCCTCCTCCTCCTCCTGCGGGAAATAAGAAGCCGTCAGATAGCGGCCGCCGGCGTGTGAAACCTCTTACTATATATAACCAAGACTAAAATAGAAATCTACTAAAAGTTATCACACTCCGTCCTGCAACCTGCGAATATTGTTCTGTGCAAACACAATGCGCTATCTGAGAATACAGAGCACAGACCAGTCTCCCACCATTGTTCCCGGGGACGTGTTTGGGTGTGTTCTCCGTACCACACACGACGGCCCCAGCGTGCTGATTACATCGGTCACCTCTAGTCACACGTTACATCCCCATCCACAAAAAGGAGAGTAAAACAGATCACTTGTTTACTCCACGAAAGGGCATCGCCAGGGAACAGTGAGACAATGGGCTGCTGATGGATTTAATTCCTGAAATGCCAAAGGGCATTTGGGATATTATCACATGATACTTTGCTTAAATATTTTTAACTATTTAAAGGGGAAAATTTTTCTCTTTCAAATCAACTGGTGCCGTAAAGTTATATAGATTTGTTATTTACTTCTATTTAAAAATCTCAAGATTTCCAGTACTTATCAGCTGCTGTATGTCCTGTAGGAAGTGGTGCATTCTTTCCAGTCTGACACACTGCTCTCTGCTGCCACCTCTGTCAAAGTCAGGAATTGTCCAGAGCTGTAGCAATTAGCCATAGAAAACCTCTCCTGTTCTAAACAGTTTCTGACACGGACATATCCAACGTGTGAATATGGCCTAGCATAATGCAGAATGTTTAACATGAAAGTTCTCTTTAAAGGCGGGGGAGGGGGGGTATCTTTTAAATAAACTGGTGTCAGAAAGTCATACAGATTTGTAATTTACTTTTACTTAAAAATCTCCAATCTTACCATACTTATCAGCTGATGTATGTCCTGCAGGAAGTGGTGTATTATTTCCAGTCTGACACACTGCTCTCTGCTGCCACCTCAGTCCATGTCAGGAACTGTCCAGAGCCGAAAGGTTTTCTATAGGGTTTTGCTACTGCTCTGGGCAGTTCCTGACATGGACAGAGGTGGAAGCAGAGAGCACTGTGTCAGACTGGAAAGAATAAATTACTTCCTGCAGGACATACAGCAGATGGGAACTTTTCAATAGAAGTAAGTTACAATTCTATGTAACTTTATGAAACCAGTTGATATGAAAAAAAATATAATTTAAGGTAGGGATGGGGAACCTTCAGCCCTCCAGCTGTTGCAAAACTACAATTCCCATCATGCCTGGACAGCCAAAGCTAAAGCTTTGGCTGTCCAGGCATGATGGGAATTGTAGTTTTGCAACAGCTGGAGGGCCGAAGGTTCCCCATCCCTGCTTTATGGCTAGTATTATAACTGTATTAGCGCAGCTTCATGACAAGGCAGCACTATACACTAATACAACAGCTATTAATTTACTACAGAGCTGGCCGACTATCGATTCAGCCCATAACCTGCAACCACAATGCGGGTGGTGCCAGTCACTCCGGCAAATGAAATGTTAAATCTGATAAGGATGGAAGCCTATGGGTCAGCATCTCTCTCCTTGCATCACTGACTGATTTGAGAACTGGTTACTGGAAGTAATTTATCTTCATCTGTCCTCCAACGGTTGCAGATCTGGCAGCAGTTCAACAGGTAGATATTTAGAGCTAGTGATGAAGCTTCATTTTGTCAGGAAATTGATGCTAACAGACACTTGAATACGGCTCTGAGTCAATGTAGTCTGTGCACTCCACTTGACCGTGCTGTGATATGAGGAGGATCACAATAAGGGTGTACGAGGAAAAATACTAATATAAACAACAACTGAGTTATAAAAACGCATACAAACACAGTCAGAATTTCAACATTTGATTTCCCTTTTCTTAAGATTTTAAGAAGAAAAAAAAAAAATTAAGCTACTTTCTTGCACAAACAGCGCCACCCGTCTTCGGATTGTGGGTGGTTTTGCAATTCAGCTCCATTCACATCAATGGAACTGAGCATGCACACCCACAGACACGCCAACGCTGAGGACAGGGGTGGCAGCCATGTTTTTTTAAGCATGGACGAGCCCTTTAAAGCATGGCTGAGGCCTATGGGTTGGATATGGGAGATCTACCCATAGGCGCACCTGTAGAAGCTTTTCCTGTCCCCATTTCTTTATACAGAGGTTCTCCAACAGCTGCACTATGTATCATAAAGTCCGGTGTCTCAGCTGCTGCAGAACAACATAACACAGAAAGCTGCGGAAAATATTTACTTAGAATATACATTTTCAAGAAGAGGTTCTGCAGCAGCCAATTCAGAATAAAATATCATCCACTTACTACTGCATCAAGACTTCACTTCCTGGATAACATGGTGATGTCACTTCCTGGATAACATGGTGATGTCACGACCAAACTCCCAGAGCTGTGCGGGCTGTGGCTGCTGGAGAGGATGATGGCAGGGGGATGCTCAGTGTACCTCCAGTGCCCTGTGTCCCTCAGTGTCCCCCTGCCATCATCCTCTCCAGCAGCCACAGCCCGCACAACCTCAGGTCGGGTCATGACATCACCATGCTATCCAGGAAGTGACATCACCATGCTATCCAGGAAGTGACATCACCATATTATCCAGGAAGTGACATCACCATTTTATCCAGGAAGTGAAGCCATGATGCAGTAGTAAGTGCAGGAAAAAAGCAGTTTATAAGCATTTTCTGTATATCATGGGAACGTCCAGGTCGGTGGGCATTTCTTTACTGGGGAAGAGATAGCATGAGGATGCACCATTGGAAGAAGACAAGCTGGTAGGGGCAATGTCATGTTCTGGGCAATGGGAGACCTTGTATCCTGGCATCATTTGAATGTTACTCCCATCCTTAGGGCCGTATTACACGGGACGATTATCGGTCGAAAAATCGTTAGATCGTTTGGATTTAAACAATAATCATTTGGTGTAATAGCAGACAACGATTAAACGACCAACGAGAAATCGTTAGTCGTTTGATAGAATTTGGACCTATTTTTATAGTTTGATTGTTGGCAAATCGTTTGCACATCGTTCGGTGTAATAAGAAGTCATAGCTGAAACATATGCAATAGCAACGACAAAATGACCGCAAGAACGATCATAAGTAACGTTCATCGTTCCGTGTAATTGGGCGAACGATTTCAGGTCGTTTGAGATCGTTTATCGTAAAAAAAAAAAAATCGTTTGGTGTAATAGTGTCCTTACTTTGTGTGTGAGAACTTTGTCAGTGAATGGAGCTAAATTGTAATACCGCACACAACACAAGACAGGGGTGGCGCTGTTTTTGCACGAAACTAGCTGTGTTTTTCCTAATACTATATAACCCCCTTTAAACAATCTACAGATGTTTTGTGAAGTCCAGACCTCCATAATCTGAGCTGTTCACATGCCTTCCCTTCCAATATTAGACAGGTGCAGACTCGGACTGGCCCACAGGGGAGCAGGGGAAACCCCCGGTGGGCCCTACCCATTGGTGGGCCCCTTAGCAGGAGGTCTGCATCCTTGTTTAGAAGCTTCAGGATGACATATAATCCCCCAGTTAGTTTCATGGGACTGCACCTTTCAAGAAACTGTACTGTTTGTATAGAGCAGGAATGGGGAACCTTCAACCCTTCAGCCGTTGCAAAACTACAACTCCCATCATGCCTGGACAGCTCCTATATACTAGAACAGGGATGGGGAACCTACAGCCTTCCAGCTGTTGCAAAACTACAACTCCCATCATGCCGAAGGCTGTCCAGGCATGATGGGAATTGTAGTTTTGCAACAGCTGAAAGGCCGAAGGTTCCCCATCCCTGTTCTAGTATATAGGAGCTGTCCAGGCATGATGGGAGTTGTAGTTTTGCAACAGCTGAAAGGCCGAAGGTTCCCCATCCCTGGCATAGAGTGTCTGACCAGTTACTAACAGTGAGCGAGCATTGCCGGTCACATACACAGCACTGTGCAAAGTCGCTATAGTAATGTGAAAGGTTTGGCGCTGGGTATATCTGGTGTATGTAGAATAAAATATTCCCTGGTGGGCCCAAGGTACCCCATTCCGACACTGGACAGGTGGTTTTAATGTTATGGCTAATGGATGAATATTAAATTTTTAGACATCAATGCACATTTATACACATCTACCCACCCCCCCTCCTCTGTAAAATGGAACAAAAGATAAAAAAAAACCTTTCCACTGCACTGATGTTTAACCCCTCCACCATTTATTACTGAACTGCCCCCGAATGCATTAATGTCCCTTTCGGCAGAGAAGGGTCAAGCACACGGGATCTAACATTTCCATAAAACCACATGTAATTTGGTAGCGGCCGGTGTCGGGGAATAAACAGTCAAATCCAGCCAGTCAGAGGGAAAGAAGCAGTATAATACGAGGCTCCCTTGAGGTAAATGTAGTTCATAGTCCTGCACCCGCCCCAACCTCAGCCATAATCTCCCATTCCTGGAGGTAGAAAAAGCACTGGAGTGAGGAAAATTCTGCAGCAAGACATAATGATACAAAATGACAGGGACAATAATGACAATGAATTTCATGTCTCCCAGTCATGAGCCGGGAATGCCTGACTGGGCTGACTTATACAATTAAATTGTTACAGGTACAGCAGGAGATTCAGCCATCGTCTCCAGGCTTTTGGGACCGCTGCCATGGTGCCGAGCGGCTGAGGAACATGCAAGATGGGGTTTTGTTAGAAACATATGTTAATAAAACCGGCAAAATGTGCCTTTGGTTTGGCAGCCGCCGCAGACGTGCCAGGGTAGCAGATGCAATACATGGGAGGAACGGGAGAACAAGGTGTTCGGTCATTCAGGTGGAAATGACAAAAAAAAAATCAGCTTTTAGGGTATGTTCACACTGAGGAATAGGCTTAATTTCCTGTAATTTTTCATGTTTTCCGCTTGAAATTGCGCCTGTGAAATTATGTACAAAGCAACGTCCCATTGTGTTCAATTGTTGTTCACGCGGCGGAATTTACGCGTGGAATGATCCGCTTTCCATGTCAATTCTTTGGTCGGATTCCATAGAGGAATCCCATAGAAGTCAATGGGGCTTTGAATTTCAAATTCAAATTCCGCCAGAGCTGAAGAACAGTAAATTTCAAGCAGAAAACTGTGTGAACCTTGTAGGGCCAGTTCACACTGAGCAAATTCTGCCTCAGTGTCAAACAGCATGTCTATGGGAGGACTTGCGCACCTCCGCTTTCTCTACTCTCCGCTCAAAGAATTGACATGTCAGAGAGAGCCACAGAGAGCGGAGGAGTGCGAGCCCTCCCATAGACACGCTGTTTGACACTGAGGCAGGTGGGATTCCGCGGCGGAGCTTTCCGACAAATTTGCTCACTGTGAACTGGCCCATAGACTGAAAAAGGAAAAACTAATATTTTTTTAAAGTCTTTTAAATAATTAATGTATGAACTCTCCATAGACATATGGATGTTATAGAGCTGGTTACCCTATGCACCATGTTACTGTTCTGCTGAAAAGTCCATTTTGCAGGTCAATTCTACTCTGCACAAAGCCGGGACCCCAAAACTGAAACTACACTGTGAATTCCTGCACTGCATTCTAGGTGGGGATATAAGTAGGGATGTCAGGGACAATGGCACTGTGATATGGTACTGTTGAGGAGGTATTTTGTGCTGCACATTGAAATTTATTTGGCACTGCTGGAGATGTATTTTGTGCTGCTGTATTAGGTAGTCTATGGAGCAATGTGTTGAAAAGGTATTTTGTGCCACTTTGTGGTATTAGGCACTGTTGGTGAGGTATTTCATGCTGGTCTATGGTATTAGGCACTGTTGGTGAGGTATTTCATGCTGGTCTATGGTATTAGGCACTGTTGGAGAGGTATTTCATGCTGCTCTATGGTATTAGGCACTGTTGGGGAGGTATTTCATGCTGCTCTATGATATTAGGCACTGTTGGAGAGGTATTGCATGCTGCTCTATGGTATTAGGCACTGTTGGAGAGGTATTGCATGCTGCTCTATGGTATTAGGCACTGTTGGAGAGGTATTGCATGCTGCTCTATGGTATTAGGCACTGGTGGAGAGGTATTTCATGCTGCTCTATTATATTAGGCACTGTTGGATAGGTATTTCATGCTGCTCTATTATATTAGGCACTGTAGTAGCTGTTTGTTGGTGCGGGCCCAGTATAAACATGGATAGGCTGTCGAGGCCTGAGCAAAAAAATAAAGTTTGAGAAACCTTGCACTTCCGTAGCTGCCAGCACTTTTTTTTCCAGAACAATTCTGTGAGCTGCACTGCAAAAGTGAAGGAGTTTACACTAACTTACCAAAAAAAAGAGTTTGGGGGGGTGCTTTATGAAAAGGAACTTAAAGAGGTACTCCGGGCTATGTGTATTTTCAGTGTACGGCCGGGGAGGGGGTGGATATAGAAGCTGCCGGTCACTTACATCCCCGGTTCCAGCGCCGGGTCCCGGATTGCACCACCCCGTTCTCCCGTCTGACCGCTGCTTCCTGGTCTGAGCTGCAGCTTGAGAAGTGACGTCTCAAGGCAGCCCAGCTATTCAGCGGTTGTAGCGGAGTCCCATCCCGGCTGCTGAATGGCTGAGCTGCCTTGAGACATCACGTCTCAAGCCGCAGCTCAGAGCAGGAAGAACAGGGAGAACGGGGTGGCGCGACCCGAGACCCGGCGCTAGAATCGGGGAGGTAAGTGATCGGCGGCTTCTATATCCACCTCCTCCCCGGCCGTACACTGAAAATACACATAGGCCGGAGTAGCCCTTTAAAGGGAGTTTTCCATGTTTAAAGAACATAGCAGGTTTCTTCCAAAAACAGCTCCACCCTCTCAGGTAGGGTGTGGTATTACAACTCAGCTCTATTCATTTCAATACTGAGGACAAAAGTGCCGCTGTTTCTGGAAGAAAAGGTTTTTACATTTTCAAAACCTGGATAATCCCTTTAAATGTCCCAATCTTAGCAAGACAAATGCACTTTTAGGCTGGGTTCACGTTAGGCTGGGGCCTCACTCTAGTCCAGGGATGGTGAACCTTCGGCCCTCCAGCTGTTGCAAAACTACAATTCCCATCATGCCTGGACAGCCGAAGCTTCTGCTTTCCAGGCATGATGAGAATTGTAGTTTTGCAACAGTTGGAGGGCCGAAGGTTCCCCATCCCTGCTCTAGTCAGTAGTATTAACCAAACTAGGAGTTGAATTAACTCAGGAAAAAAATTCTGCAAAACCTTCTTCAGCCGTTTTGGACCCACTTTTGGTTTTTTTTAAATAATTGACCAAAATACTCTAACATAACATGGGAAGGTACTAAAAAAAACTATGATACTATGAGAAACACAGTAACCCCCTAGTGTAAAGCCAGATAAATGAGAAAGTGGTGGGAAGGCGTGACCTGTATAAGAAGATTTCATATAACCCGGTGCCTTCCTTCTTTTTATATTCATACATCCCGGCACTATTATATATACACTACACTATATCTATACGCATTATTTGTCTTTCCCTCCCGTTTTAATCAAAAGCCGTGTTTGCGGTGAACGGGACTATACTGTTCTTTAAACAAAGCATATTCTAATTTATTGAAATCTCCACGATGCGGCTTTTGTAGATGTCCTTGAGCTACGTAAATGAAAGTGACAGATCGCTGCTCAGATAGCAGCCACATTCCTCCCCCAAAATGTTGCCTTTTTGCTGCTCAGGAGTATCCGAATCCAAGTCAATGCTAAATCAAGTCTGACATGTTACCCCCTAAGAAACACACTTGTAAGTTGTGCCTTCAAAGGAAGCCTTAAATAAATAGGACACATTGTGTACACCCAGGCTAACATCCAACATATGCTTTAGCTTCCAGATGCTAAGACAGAGCAAGCATCGCCTCTGGTGCAGTCTGGGAAATGCTACTGCTGGTACTTACACCATTCCTAATGCTCTTTGTGTTCTTTGGCTACACGAATAGATCTCAATTAAAAATAGCCACGACGCTGCTCATTCCGCGGCATAATTATCAATCTGATTTTTACTGGTTCATCCAAACATATAATTCTCTTTTAGTTTACCGCGGGGTCAGAACCGGGGGCTGCAGAAAAATAAGAATATAATTGTCACAATGCTGGTGCACAGAGGGGGGCGGGGGAGCCGAGCAAAATGGGACAGATTGTGCCTATATGACAAGTGGGAAGGATAATTTCTAATTGTCATTGTGCTAAAGGCTGTGACTCACTAGTACATGAGATAGGGCGTTCTGAGTCATCTGGACACATGTGCGAGTTACTTCTTGAACTGCGGGGAGAACTTTTACAGGGTTCTTCATGTAAATCAATGGACCATCATAAGGACTGTTCTAAAAGGGAACAACCATATTCATATGCTCTATTTGGGTATGTGGACATCGTAAGGGGGTCCCCATTGGGGTCTCACTAGTACATGAGATAGAATGTTCTTTGGACACATGTCCTAGTTACTTTTTGAACTTTTACAGTGTCCCTCATGTAAACGAAGGAACCTTCATGGGGACTGTTCTTTCTCCCAAACGGGTTTCCTTCTAAAGACACCCATATTCATATGCTCTATTTGGGTATGTGGACATCATAAGGGGGTCCCCAATAAGGGTCTCACTAGTACATGAGATAGAATGTTCTGAGTTATTTGGACACATGTGTGAGTTACTTTTTGAACTTTTACAGTGTCCCTCATGTAAATGAAGGAACCTTCAAGGGGACTGTTCTTTCTCCCAAACGGGTTTCCTTCTAAAGACAACCCTATTCTTATGCTCCATTTGGGTATCTTAAGGAGGTCCCCAATTGTGGTCTCACTCTATGAACTAGAATGGAGAGTTGATCAGATTCTGGTGGACTCTATCCTTTTATTACATGGATAGCTATTCATTAAAATGGTCACTATGTAACACTATATTCTCCCTACAGAGGCTGCTACATGGAAACAGCCTGTCTGGCCATGGCTTCCCCCAGCAAAATGAGCTATCTGCTGGGAGTGCTGGGAGATGGACCAGAGTGAGACAAGTATAAGGGTCCTATTACACTGAGAGATTTTTAATGACTAGCGATAAGCAATCGCAAACGAGATTGTTTATCGTTAACCTGAATTCGCTTACCATATTACACAGAACGATGGTCGTTAGTTACGATCGTTATTGCGATCGTTACTATTATCGTTTATTCCTTCTGATCCCAGCAAAACAATGAACAATGTGCAATTACACTGAACGATTAGTGAAAAAATGCGGAACTTGAGTGAACGAATGTGGAATTACAGCGAACGATTAGTGAATGACAACTTTAGGTTCAGAACTAAATCAACGATCAACGACATACAAAGATTTTTCGATCATTGCCTGCAATTACACAGGACGAATATTGTTTAAACTCGAACAGTTTAACGATTTTTCGCACGATAATCGCCCCGTGTAATAGGGCCCTAACTGGAAGCTGCTGCATGCCCTGCTCCATAACTAGATGCCAGACACAGCCGCAACCTTCTCAAGTTCTTTCACAACTCTATGCAAGGAAGCACAGAGCTAAAGACAACAGCAAAGGAGCACTCTTCTCCTCACCTGTGAAGTCCTGAGTCCGGTGTACAGTGCCCCATGCGCTATAGGGGCATATCAGGGGCATATCAGCAGGTTAGAGGCCTCTAACCTGCTTATAGTTTCCCTTGAAGTAATCATGCTCAAGGAGATGTCCTGTTCCGGGATAATACAAGCGCAGCAGGCACTACTACCTTAGTGGTTAGTGGCTGTGCGCTGATTTGTGGAGCAGCAGACGGAAACTTTTACTAGTTGCTCCTCCAATCAGTCCTCACTTAAAGTGTCACTTTTGTTTACATTTTTTTTGCAGAAATATATAGCACAGGCGATTTTAAGAAACTTTGTCATTGGGTTTATTAGCCGAAAAATGCATTTTTATCATGAAAAAGCAATTTAAAGCTCTCGCCCCTGTTTTGATGGTTCTCTTATGGAGAGGGGAGGGGTTGAGGGAGATGAGGCACCAAAACAGGACAACAAATAGTTAATTTACAGCTACATCACCTGGTTATCTCCTCTGAAGTCAGCACTGACCTCTGAATACAGGCTTTAACACAGCTCCCACTGTGAAATCCTTTGTTCTCTGCTCTCTGCTGGTGACTAATCTCCCTCCTCCCTCTCCCCCCCCCACTCCATAGGATACACAGGGCTCGACTGATGTAAAAGAGTCCAGATTTCCTGATAATGAGCAGTGATTGAGAGAGAGGACAGGGAAGGGGGGAACCTGGGGAAAGTCTTTTTGAATGCAGATAATGGCATATTTGCAAAGTTTCTTAAAATCGTCTGTACTACTGATTTCTGCAAAAAAAAAAAAAAAAAATATGACAGTGACACTTTAATACTCACTTGTCTCCCTCCCTCTGTCCCTATGCCATTACTGTCACACAAAGCACCATGCTGAGCCTCGGACCTACACAGACTAGCGGTAAATGCCACCCTGAATACGGAAGCTTCGCTAGCAAACAGCAAAAAGTAAGAAGTTTTATTCACTAATACATTACAAAAAACTTCCAGTTCCCCAATGACGCCATTGAGTAAAGTGGTTCCCCTGAAGTGCTGAAAAGCCACTGATTCTAAAGTCTATGGACAATTATGTCAAAACTAATGGTCAGGAACATGACATCACTTTCATGCTGCCTGAACATGGCACAAGAAATTATCCCGGCTACACCAGCCTTGATTGAAAGATCTCTCCCCTATACCCAAAGCGGAAGACATCTAATAATCAAGAAGAAGTAGCCAGGAAACTTCATAATTACTTCCTACTACTTACTTCAGAAACGCAAAATAAAATATTTTTGTCCAATTTGAAAAAAAAATGTAAAAAATTGTTCAAAGAGGATGTACCATCACAACAGTGATATAGACATATGCATACCATGCTGTTGGCGCTGCTCTCTAGAATCCGGTGCTGTGGAGCATTTTCAAATCTGTCGTTCGGTTTCTATAAAATCCGCCAAAATATAAATATGCTAATTAGCAGTGCTGAAACACAGGAGGCAGGCCTGACGTCTGTGATACAAGCTCCTCTCCTCCTCCCTCCATGACAGCCTCAGCTCATTCTGGCCGGCCTCCTATTCACTATTCCACCGGGCAGAAGACAAGAGGCGGGGCTGTGCGTCCGACACGTCACGGAGGGGGGAGGAGAGGAGCTTGAACGGCTGCAATCCCAGGTGTTATTAATAGCCCGGGACCGCTACACCCTCTAATGAGCCTTTTAGATGCAGCTGTCACGGCTGACAGCTGCATTTAAATGGCTCTTTATGCCCCATCCCTGGTGTCTAGTGGGCAGGACCCCCCCCCCCCCGCACGCGATACGATGCGATCGCGGAGGGGCGATCCGTTTAACTTACCCGGCCAGGCCTCAGTGTCGGAATGGATTGCTGCTCTGTAATATACGCAGCATTGATCTCAATGGGAAATTAATGCTGTGTATATAAAAGTCCCCCAGGGGGACTTCTAATTACTGTGTAAAAAACAACAACAAAAAAAAGTTTTTTCATTAATAAAAAGAAACCCTCCTCTAATAAAAACTTAAATCCCCTTTTCCCATTTTATACAAATAAATAAATAAACATATTTGGTATCGCCGCGTGCGTAATCGCCTTAACTATTAAATAATCACATTCCTGATCTTGCACGGTAAATGGCGTAAGCGCAAAAATCCACCAAGGTGCAAAATTGCGCATTTTTGGTCGCATCAAATCCAGAAAAATTTTAATAAAAAGCGATCATAAAGTCGCATATGCGCACTCATGGTACCGATAGAAAGTACACATCATGGCACAAAAAATGACACCGCAACAAGCCCTATAGAGCAAAGGATAAAACTGTTATAAGCCTGGGAATAGAGCGATTTTAAGGAGCATTTAGATTTTTAAAAAGGTTTTAATTTTTTAAAAGCCATTAAATAAAATAAAAGTTACACAAGTTACATATCGTTGTAATCGTACTCACTTGAGGAAAATACATAACATGTCATTTTTACCATAGGACAAACTGTGTACACAAAACGCCCCAAGTAAAACAAAAAAATTGCGTTTTATTTTCAATTTCACTGCACAAATATTTATTTTCCGGTTTTGCAGTATATTTTATGGAAAAGTTAAGTGTGTCATTGCAGAGTACAATTAGTGTCGCAAAAAATAAGGATTCGTCTGGGCCTGTAGGTGAAAAAAAAGGAAGTGCTAGGGCCTTTTAAACGCGAGGAGGAAAAAACGAAAGCGCAAAAACGAAAATTTGCACGGTCCTGAAGGAGTTAAAGATCAAAAATTCCAGGTTGTCATCTTGACACATTCTATCAAACTGCCGTGTGTTCTATTTGAACTCAGGTCGAGAAATTCGAATTCAAATTTTTTTTTTTCATGCAACTTTAAAATAAGAAATCCTTCTTTTTACATTGAAGGCCCCTTTAAAAACACAGCTGCGGAAAGTCAATATTATACATCGAGGCGGCGCTGGAGCGGTCAGTTACAAGGCATCTCATTTATAAAGCGGGGCTCTGTTCCTTTCAGCAGGCTGAGCCGCAGCATCCACTTTTAAAGCTGTCACATCTGTTTCAAACCAAGCGATTTGAGCTGAACAATAACCGGCCGTCTTTCAAGTTGTCAGAAACCTCAAGAGAGACATTTAGAACTGCTATCTTTTTCTTCTGTTTGTGCACCAAGATTTTAAATAAAATGGCTGCCCTTTTGTATCCAGCAGATTTCCCGTTTGCCAATTTATTTTTTTGTTCATGAAAATATTGTTCGGAACCTGTGACAGTTTGGCAGCGGACCTTATCAGGGATTCAGCGATAACATGTTTCTTTTTTTTCTTTCCCCCCTCTGTTCCACCAGAGAATGATGGTGTAGTGTTCTCCTACATTAAAATTCAATCTGTGCTGTATTACCACATGAAAAGTAAACCAGAACAGTAACGTTTCGAGCCGGGGATTCTTATGTGCAAAGCGGGTCGGACTCGTGTGTTCAGCGGGTAATGCACACAGTGGTATTTTATTTAAGAACTATTTATCCTAGCATGTAAAGTCAGTTTTCCTGTCCCATTGGATTCTATGGATTATAAGACACTGCTCATCCTGGGCCTCCTGTTTCACAATTAGAGTCTATGGGGGAGAGTTATTAAACATAGTGTAAAGTGAAACTGGCTCAGTTGCCCCTAGCAACCAATCAGATTCCACCTTTCATTCCTCACAGACTCTTTGGAAAATGAAAGATGGAATCTGATTGGTTGCTAGGGGCAACTGAGCCAGTTTCACTTTACACCATGTTTGATAAATCTCCCCCTATGTTCACACAACGTAAGTACTGGAAAACTTGAGAGTTTTCAAATAAAAACAATTTAACCAATATTACTTTCTGTCACCAGTAATTTTTTTATTTTTTTTTCTAGAGTACTCCTTTAAAAGCACTGATTTTTGAAAGCATGACTGCTGTAATACGGATTAGTAGCATATATATTGTACTATGGTCCAACGTGCACCAACGTGCAGCATTTGAATACCGGTGGCTGAAGAAGATGGATGCAGCCCTAGGGAGTCCTGGAAAACATGCATAAAACCTTTAGCTGTATGCATGTTTCCAGCCTTAGGGTGGGTTCATACTCAGGAATTCTTGCGGATAAACTCAGCGGAATTCCGCAGTATGTCCGCGCACCTTTCCGCCGGCTCCATAGACACCATTCTATGGGCCGGCGTATTCCGCTATCCGCCGAAAGAAGTGACATGTCGCTTCTCTCGGCGAATAGCAGAATACGCCGGCCCATAGAATGGTGTCTATGGAGCCGGCGGTAAGACGTGCAGCCATGCGCGCGGACAGCTGACGGAATTCTGCGGAGTTTATCCGCGAGAATTCCGTAGTGTGAACCCACCCTTAGGACTGCATCCAACTTCTTCAGTCACCGGTGTTCAAATGCTGAGCATTAGGGTTAGGATGAAAGGTTCCCTCATCTCTAATAGAGATTTATGTCTTTATTAAGTTAGGTTAATTTAGTGGGGGGAAAAAGGTATTGAAAGGGTGGGGCTTCACAGAAGGGGAGGGGCTTAGTGTATCAGTGTCCAGGTGACCAAGGAAGTTTCCTGCTACTATTATTACATGGAATAGTTATATATAGTGTAGTGTAATAAATATATTATTGACTGCTCTTTCATATCTTTCAGTGCTCTGGGTCTTAAAGGGTTTATCCAAGCTGAGACAAACATAGCCGCTTTCTTCCTGAAACAGCACCACTCTTGTCGTCTGTCTATGTGTGTGGTATTGCAGCTGAATTATAATACCTGAGGACAAGAGTGGCGCTGTTTCTGCAAGATAGTAGCCCTGTTTTTTCAAATCTTGTAAATCCCTTTAAAGCACATTTCTTCTTTTTTTTTTTTAGGATTCACTCCCCTTCACAGTCTGCAGATCCGCCAGGTAAACACTCCAATTTAGGCTCCATCTTCCCATCTCCATGAAAGTTTCATCTCTGACATCTCGCTTCCTCGTACCGTATCCTTAAGGGGACAATAATCTTTGCATATTTCGCCCGGGAGGATGATTATAGCTTTTGTCTTCAATGATTTGCTCTTAATGTTCCTCATTTGTTAAAAAATGTATTTCTTAATCTCTCAGGTTATCCCATAGGCTTTGGCTAAAGTCACTGCTAGAATTTTAAATCCTTGGAAGGGAGTGCGGGGCTGGTGTGATTCATAGGTTACAATCTGGCCGGAATGACTATATATTAGAGGTGTGGAGGTCTATAGAAGGCAGAGTTTATTTCTCAGGGATATTGGATGACTAATGATACATTGGTGGAGCTGTGGGGATTTCTGGATACGTTACATGTAATATGTGCACCTTCCCCCTGTTCTCAGCTGCTGCTTTCTGCTGAAAACACAAAAACCTGTATGTGAGCTGTTCTATCTGTCCCCATCTTTATCTGCACCATTGTAGCTTCTTTGTAATGCTTGGAGGTAAAGTTGCTAATGAACTTACTGTGATTAATCCTCCCAGCATTACAAAGAATCTACAAAGTTGCAGATAAAGCCAGTCAGGAGCTTGCTTTCATCAGCCGTTTTAGAAGGGAAGGGTGAGGAGTGGAGGAGAAAATCTCCCACATAGGGGGACATGTATGAAAATGCCTTTTTTAGGCACAGATGGGGCAGATCAGCATAAAAATATTTGCAAATGGCATTTTTGCGAATATTTTTTTTCGCTTCTGTACCATCTGCGCCACCTTCACCAGTTGGGTGGAGAAGGGGGCAATACGGGGGAAGCGCAGGACACAGAGGGGGGAAAAATTATACTGAAACCTACGCCAATTTTGACACGGACGGGCTCCGTGCGATGGGGATTTATGTGGGGGCAGTGCGCCTCTACATAAATCCTCTGAGCTCCGGGGACATTTTTAAGCCCGGCGTAAAAAAACACCAGACTTCATAAATGTCCCCAATAGTTTTTTTCAGCAGAAAGCAGCAGCTGGGGGAAGGAGACTCAATAGATAATAAGTATAGAATGAATTGTTAGTCTCGCCATTGGCAGCAACATATGAAAAGTTTGATTCAATACCCTTTATTACCATATGGTATTGGTAAAGCTTGAAATACTGGATACTTTATGTAAATAGTATATATAGAGATACAACTCTTATGCCACAAGCTACCGCCACAAAGTCCTAAGGTGTCCTGGAAAACATGGATACAGCCTATGGCCTATGATGGGGCTGCATCCAACTTCTTCAGCCACCAGTAATCAAATGCAGAGCGTGCTTGAGGTTCAGTCATCTCTATTAGTAACACTTATCGGGAGATGTAATGGCGGTCATATGTCATCTTTTCACCATTTCCAACCACAGGTATAATAAAATGGATTTTCTGGGACATAGGGATTATTCCAATAGCTTCTTCTTGATTCATTGTCATTTTCAGGGGCTTTTATCCCCAGGCACCTCCTGGTTATGGGAGGGTGGCAATGCACTATTATTGTGTTCCCACTGTGTACTGCGGTGTCTGGTATATATCTATGAATTCACTCTACCGCCCTCAATACTAACCACTACACCTTGTACCATCAATACTCTAGACCCCTGTATCCTCAATACCCACCCATTACACCCCCTGAGGCCTTAATACTGTCCACTACTCCTTGTATCATTAATACCCACCCAACACACCTCCTATATGATCAATAAGCATTAACTACACCCCCTTACACCCTTAAAATTGCATCAAAACTCACCTACTACACTTCTTTGAACCCTCAAAACTACCCACTACACCTTGTACTAATAGTACAGACCCACTACACGTCCTTCCACCCTCAATAACCACCCACCACACCTCCTTGTACCCTTAATACCCATCTATTACACCACCCTCAATACCCGCCCTTATACTCACAATCTCCTTGTACTCTAAATACTTACCAACTACACCTCCTGTACCCTTAATACCTAATTACTATTCCTCCTGTACCATTAAAGGGGTTGTCCAGTGAAAATCTTTTTCATTCACATAAACTACGGTCAGAAAGTTATAGAGATTTGTAATTTACTTCTGTTTAAAAATCTCCAGTCTTCCCACACATATCAGCTGATGTATGCCCTGCAGGAAGTGGTCTGACTTAATGTTCTGTGCTGCCACCTCTGTCCATGTCAGGAACTCTCCAGAGCTGGAAAGGTTTTCTATGGGGATTTGCTACTGCACTAGACAGGTCCTGACATGGACAGAGGTGGCAGCAGAGAGCACTGTGTCAGACTGGAAAGAATACACCACTTCCTGCAGGACATACAGCAGCTGATAAGTACTGGAAGCCTTGAGAATTTTAAATAGAAGTAAATTACAAACCTCTATATATTTCTGAAACCATTTGATTTGAAAGAAAAAGAGTACCCCTTTAATACCTAATTACTACGCCTTTTGTTCTACATGGGTATTAAGGGTATGTATGCAGACCCCCAAGATCAGAGCCATAATTGGCCATTCACAATTTACTTTCACTTTAGAAAAAAAACACATTGCCTGTCTCCGCCTCCAAATAGAAAGACAATCGGGGAGATTTATCCAAAAGCTCAAGTCTTGTACAATGGCTGTGTGTGATATTGCAGCATTTTAGTGAATGAGGCTGAGCTGCAATACCACACACAACCTATGGACAGCAGTGGCGCTATTTGTTAAATAAATAAAATAAATAAATACATAAAAAAAAAAAAAAAACTGATTATTTTTTTTTGTAATCCTGACGAATGTCCTTAGATAAATCACATGATGGTAAACCTAGGGCGCTGACTAATGTAAGATGAATGAGTATTGAGGAAGGACTTAATATATGTTGGTTGTCCAAGACCAATCTAAATCGGGTTAATTCTCTAATGATATAACTATGCAGGGGACGGCTAGTACAAGGATAAAGCTTTCCGTGCAGAAACTCGAGATAAATATGGTGGCGGCGAGAGCTCAGAGGCTTTTTTAGATTAGAATGGGTGAAGTTAGATTAGTGGTCGGATATATTAGCACTTTAAACCCATCTGTCCTGCGCTGAATTGATTTTATTTTAATTGTCTCTTAAGATCTAGCCGGTCGAACGCTGCGCTCTCTTCTTTAAGAAACCTTAAGGTGCTAGTACAATTGATTTTGGTTTACGCCAGGGGTAGACAAGATGAAGCAGAATTCACAAGCCGGTCAGAGAAACGTCTAAGATGTCTACGATAGACCTTTCAAGGAGCCAACAAAGGCACGTGGCCAGTAAGATCTACAGTCGGGTTTAAAAAAGTTAGATCAGCATACCAATCCGGAGCCATTTACTGGATATTAAAGGGCTAGTCCCATCATGGTAATATATGCTATCCCTTTATGATCAATGGGGTGGGGATGGGGGCAACCTCTGGGACCCCTACCAGTCCTGAGGAATAAGGGTAAATTCTTCCCATTGACACTGGCAACTGGCCACCCGGCAGCCCCATTCAAATTAATGGACAAACCCTAATTTCTCTGGATTGGTGAGGGTCTTGGAGGATGGACCCCCTGTGATCATTAGGGGATTTGGCCTATATTGGCGATACGCATATCCTTTAAATTTTTAAGTCAACAAAATATTTCATGATAAATAAATAACATACAGTTTTTCTACGGCTGGGTTCACACTACATTTTTGCAATCCATTTTTTGCAAAAGACGGATGGAAAACAGATTGGAAAAAAACTGATGCATGTGGGTGCATCCGTTTTTCCATTGAATTCCATTATTAAAGTGACTCTGTACCCACAATCTGCCCCCCCCCCCAAACCACTTGTACCTTCAGATAGCTGCTTTTAATCCAAGATCTGTCCTGGGGTCCGTTCGGCAGGTGATGCAGTTATTGTCATAAAAATAACTTTTAATCCTGCAGCGCTGTGTCTTACGGCCGGGGCTTACATTAGTATATGCATTAGGCTGGCACAACCTCTCTGTCCCTCCTCCCCACCCTCCTCATGATTAGGAATGCTCCAGGCAGATTGCTTCCTATTCCCCACCTGTGGCAGCCCGACACATGGGCTGGATCGTTAATACACCTGTGCAAAGCTGAAACAGCAGTAAATGTTCCTGGATCATTCCTAATGATGAGGAGGGTGGGGAGGAAGGACGGAGAGGTTGTGCCAGCCTAATGCATATACAAATGTAGACCCGGCTGTTAGACACAGCGCTGCCGGATTAAAAGTTGTTTTTATGACAATAACTGCATCACCTGCTGAACGGACCCCAGGACACATCTTGGATTAAAAGCAGCTATAAGAAGGTACAAGTGGTTTGGGGGGTCAGATTCTGGGTACAGAGTCACTTTAAAAAAAACAAAAAACAGATCAAAACGGATGTTTTTTTTTTTTTAATGGACACAAAAATCAGGTCGACTACGTTTTTCTGTACGTTAAAAAAAAAGGATCAATTTTGATCCTTTTTTTTTATATAAGGGTATTCAATGGAAAAACAGATATGCATCCATTTTTTCCATCCGTTTTTCATACGATTGCAAAAACGTAGTGTGAACCCAGCCTTAGCTGGCAAGTCAGGCTAAGATCAATTCTGCATTTTTGCAATCCGTTATTGCAAAAACGGATGGAAAAATGGATGCATTTGTTTACCTCTGTATTGATCTGTTTTTCCATTGACTTCCATTTTGACTTTTTTTTTTTTTAATGTACACAGCAATTGAGTAAGTATACTGCACCACACTTCTGGGGTGAGGGGAACAGGGGGAAGGGGGGCATTCACTTAAATAACACACATTACAAAGTTGAATAACTTTGTAATGTGTATTATTTAGTGAATAAATGTTAAATGCCGCACTACCCCTTTAAATACGGATTTTGATCCACTTTAATCCTTATTTTGAGTAATGAAAGTAAATGGAACAAAACAGATTGCAAAATGTAGTGTGTAGTGTGAAATATCAGCCTGCTGTGATTGCTCTAGTGGCCATTGTGAGTACTGCATTATTCCAAGGACGTTGCATAAAAAATACAGATTTATTATTATAATTATTATGAAACCAAATTTTAAAGAATTTTTGGTAATTTTTTACTTCATTTTCCATTTTACTATCTATATCATAAAATAATCTTGTATTCTTGTAGTTTTTATTGTGACCACTAGGCCTAAAATGTAGCCGAGACTTCCTGTTCTATACAGATCCCTTTCTAACACTGTCATCCTAATTATCACAGACAGGATTATAGTGAATTACATCAGTATACAGATAAGACAATAATTAAAGGGGTACTCCAGTGGAAAAAAAATCTTTTAAATCAACTGCCAGAGATTTGTAATTTATTTCTATTAAAAAAATCTCCAGTCTTCCAGTACTTATCAGCTGCTGTATACCTGCAGGAAGTGGTGTATTCTTTCCAGTCTGACACAGCGCTCTCTGCTGCCACTTCTGTCCATGTCAGGAACTGTCCAGATCAGTAGCAAACAACATATAAATCCTCTCCTGCTCTTCAGACTGGAAAGAATACACCACCTTCTGCAGGACACCCAGCATTTGATAAATACTGGAAGACTCGAGATTTTTTTTATAGAAGTAAATCACAAATCTCTGGCACTTTCTGGCACCAGTTGATTGGAAAGATTACCCCCCCCCCCCCCCTTTTTAACAATAGGTGATGTTCGGAGCTCAGCCTCCCCCTCCCTGACCTCAAAGAGCATGCCTAGAAAACTCTCCCATTGTAGTGACTAGTTGTCTATGTCCATGGGACTTGCTGTAAAGCATATCTCTAATTGCATTCAGTACGTTGCATCACTTTAAAAAATGTAGGCGGCACTCACTTAAAGATGGAACAATAGGCAAAAACAGGCGGCAAGTTGTTTGTTGGGAATTATTCTTCCTATTGATAAGAACAGATACCATACATACCGTCATAGTAGACAATGGCCCCCACGAGTCTGTCTTTCTGCAGCATTGGGAACAATTCTAAGGCTTTGGATTTGCTGAGTACATAGCTGCTTTTTAGGCACTGACTGCCAGCGACGAGATCGTAGGCCTTAATACCGACCCAGTAATACGGCAGCTGCCACCACCTGCACAACAAGACAAGCTTATGTATAACATACACAGCAAACAGGTCACAATGATACAACAGGAATATAGGAAAACTAAGTCTGCCATAGAAAATTGTAGGAAGCTTATAGCAAGTGAACCTGCACTGGTCTGGCCTGGTTAAGACTCCGGCCCGGAGTACCACTTTAAATACAGAATATAAGGTGGTCTCTTACTTGTAGACTGGCAGCATGATAGGCAGAGGGGCGGATAAATGTGGCGCAATCTCCAACAGGTTGGCACGTTCGTGTAGAGCTTCTTTCACTAGTTTGTACTGCAGAGACAGAAAGAAAGAGAATACATTATTTTTTTTCCTTATCTAATGATCTTTCAGGTGTCACAAATCAAGTTAATTAGAACAATGAAAAATACTATGTAACAAACGAGCTGTAACTCAATACAGGACTGCCAGACACACAATGCAGTGCAAAGTTACATGAGAGTGTAATGTGCTTTCAAAGCAAAAAATAATAATAATACTGTATTTGTTATTGTGGTACCTTGGTTTAAGAGTAACTTGGATTAAGAGCGTTTTGCAAGAGCTCACAGTTGTAACTTGGTGTAGGAGCATTGCTTTGGTTTAAGAGCTCCCTGTACTGGGGGGGGGGAGGGGCATGGTCAGCACAGGGTGGTCTACAGCACTGTACACTAATCCAGGAAGTCTCCCTCACCTTCCAAATCATAGCAGATCCACTTCAGGCTGCGGCTTACATCAGGGGACAGGACTGTGGAGGTCATCTTTTCATACCTGTAACCCCTCTATATGCCCTGCTCGCTCCTTCATGATCCCTGTAGTCTCTGTCAGCCCTTGTGTTTCTCATCCTCTCCATACCTGTTATAGTGTGCCTGCACTTACACACAGCTGCTATAATGTGCCTGCACTTACACTCAGCTATACACACAGTGCTATAATGTGCCTACATTCACACTCAGCTATACACACTGCTGCTATAATGTGCCTACACTCACACTCAGCCATTCACACTGCTGTATAGAAAAGTTTCCCTAACTGTCCTCCTGCACAGCTCTGTGATTCACACGTCCTGATTGGTCCATGACACACCCCTTCCCCATTGCCGTCATGTGACCACACAGACCTTTGACAGCAGCCCTGCTTCTCTATTCTAGCCTGTTGTACTACGCTACTGCATTATGGGGATCTGCAGTTCCATCCTGTATCTACAAACTGCTGCTGTGTTATCAGGTTTATGCCCTTACTATACATTATACTCCACATGCTGACTGCTATACTGCACAGTAATTTATATCACATATTTAGCTGTTTCTAAATGTTTGTTTCATTTGTTTTACATGTCACTGAGAATAAAAAAAATCATTATTTTTGAGGTGAGGAATCAACTCTCTGCAATTCAATGATTTCCTATGGGAAAATTTGCTTTGGTTTAAGAGTGATTTGGATTACAAGCATGGTTCCAGATACTCGTAATCCAAGGCACCACTATATATATATATATATATATATATATATATATATATATATATACACACACACACACACACAGTGTTCCGGGACTGAGCTTGTAATCCAAATCCACTTCTAAACTAAAGCAAATTTTCCCATAAGAAATCACTGATATGCAGACAATTGGTTCCACAACCCAAAAATAATGATTTATTATTCTGAATAACATGTAGAACAGAGGAAACAAACATTTAGAAACAGCTGAATATGTGATATTATAAGTTACTGTACATAATAACAATCAGCGTGGAATATAATGTATATTATGTGGAGTATAATGTATAGTAAGTGCATAAACCTGATAACACAGCAGCAGTTTGTAGATAGAGGATGGAACTACAGATTCACACAATGCAGTAGCGTAATACTACAGGCTAGAATAAAGAAGCAGGGCTGCTGTCATAGGTCTGTGCGGTCACATGACAGCAATGGGGAAGGGGGTGTTTTCAGCATGGACCAATCAGGAAGTGAGAATAACAGAGCTGTGCAGGAGGACAGTGACCAAAACTTTTATATACAGCAGTGTGTATAGCTGAGTGTAATTGCAGGCACATTATAGCAGCAGTGTTTATAGCTGAGTGTGAGTGCAGGCACATTATAGCAGCAGTGTGTATAGCTGAGTGTGAGTGCAGGCACATTATAGCAGCAGTGTTTATAGCTGAGTGTGAGTGCAGGCACATTATAGCAGCAGTGTTTATAGCTGAGTGTGAGTGCAGGCACATTATAGCAGCAGTGTGTATAGCTGAGTGTGAGTGCAGGCACATTATAGCAGCAGTGTGTATAGCTGAGTGTAATTGCAGGCACATTATAGCAGCAGTGTGTATAGCTGAGTGTAATTGCAGGCACATTATAGCAGCAGTGTTTATAGCTGAGTGTAAGTGCAAGCACATTATAGCAGCAGTGTGTATAGCTGAGTGTAAGTGCAGGTACATTATAGTAGGAATCAAAAGGGTGGAAAAAACAAGGGCTGACAGAGACTGCAGGACACCAAATGTAGGTGGACAGTATGTGTAATAGGGTTATGAAGGGGGAGATTTATCAAACATGGTGTAAAGTGAATCTGGCTCAGTTGCCCCTAGCAACCAATTAGATTCCACCTTTCATTCCTCACAGACTCTTTGGAAAATAAAAGGTGGAATCTTCATAGCCCTATTATACATACTGTCCACCTGTATATATATATATATATATATATATATATATATATATATATACACAATGTTTTCTAATTCCATAGCACTCCACTAGGAAGAAAGTGCATTATTTCAAATGGGTGCCAGTCACAAGGTCTTTGCATTGTAAAAACTGGGTCCAAACAATGACATAACAAAGATCTTTGAGCAGCCATAATGACTGTAGACATGATAGAGAATAGGTTTAGGTTTTTAGATCCTTACAATGAAGCACGGAGGCTCCTTTGCTGATTTTTCTAGCACAGCGACGCTTGCGGCCACCCGCTGTGTAGGGAACTACAACACGGCTTCAATTACCCAAATGGAGTAGTACCGCCGTTCCCTTCCCAGCGGGGGGTCGGGAGCACAGCTGTGCTAGAAAAATGCTGAAGGACTTGTGTGCCTTTGTTTCCACATTGGCCAGGGTCCCAGAGATTGGACCCCCGCTGATCATCTTACAGCATATCCTAGTGATATGCCATAACAAATTATATGGCTCTTTAGGGAGTCAAACGCTGACTTGCAGGGAGGCTACCTCCAATACGTGGCACTAGAGAGCAAGCTCATTTCGTCCTTTACATAACAAATTATAGGATTATCCCATACCACAATACAGTTTAAAGGGATTTTTCAGGCAAAACATACTCATGGGCTATCCACAGGACAACCGGCACCCCCGTCTATTAGCTGTGAGGCGCCCGCACTACACAGTGAATGGGGCCGGAAACAGTTGGCGCCATTCACTGTAAACTGGTGACCAAGTGTAACTGCGGCTCAGCTCTCATTCAACTGAATGCAGATGTGTAATCAGCCGATTACAGGACCAAGAGTCGAATCCACACCAGGTATAATAAGCGCAGGAGTATTCAGATTTGCACACAGCGGTGCAACCAGGGATCATCCAGAGGTAGATGGCATAGTAAACATATACTTTTTATTGCAACGCGTTTCGGCCCTATATTGTCTAACATGGGCCTTTATCAAGCATACAGAGCAGACACTACATGAGTAATATATAGGCACATCTTAATGACATCATAATAGGCTTCCGGGTTGGTGACTGTCTTAACATTTCTGTGTAAGGCTATGTTCACACAACGTATATTTTTGTAAAACCATGGCCGCGATTATAACGAAAATATACGTTACCTTGCTGTCTATGGGATCCCGGCCGGAGCGTATACACATAGTAGTGGGATCCCTAGCGGAGCCGCAAACAACTGACATGTAAATTTTCTGTGGCCGCAATTCATTGAATAGCGGCCACGGAAAACTCTGTCAGTGCACACTATGGAGAGAGCGGCTTCGGCCGCACACTCTATAGTGTGCAGTGGGGAGTTCTGATGCAGGCGGGCACTGATGCGGCTGCAAAGATCATCCGGCTGGTACTGCAGTACCGGCCGGGATGATCTCTTCAAAGACCGTCCGTTCCGTGACCCTTACAATGGAACCCATCTCCTGCACCAAGCTGGGGAGTGTGGTGATCCGGGGAGGGAAGAGCTTAGTAGCAGGCTTCTCCCGGCTCTAACGATTAATAAGAATCTCAGCATCGAGACTATCAACAGTTAGAAGTTTTTTACATGACAAGACATTCATAGTATCTTTTCTATAGGTGGGTAATTGACATTTGCAAAAAAAATAATAATAATGATAATATTTATATATAAATATATAAAATAAAAAACACAGAATATGAGGAGTACTGATTGGCATCTTTATCTAGAAGCCCGGGGGGGGGGGGGGGATACTATACAATCTGTTTTCTTTCCCCTTATCCATGCGGCTTTCACCGCGCTCATCTGTTTCCCCACTCTCAGCGATCCAGTCCACTCCTGTGAATCGGAGTGTGTTATCTTAGCCATCAGCAATCCCAGGGAAAGAAACATTACTATCCAGGTTAAATTGATTCATAAAACACACAGCCTTTGGCGCCCTTGCAGATGTAGTAAATGAACCAATGAATACCATCAGGGGACAATAAGGCTGTCAGCTTACCTGTCAATAATACAATTAGCCACAATTTAATAAAGATTTAAGACTTGAAGGCCCTGGTTCAATTTGTCACCGAGCTCCCTGGCATGGAGGCTTTCTTCCCGTCCTCTTTTAGTTGAGTAGAAGACATTAAATAGAGCACTGAGATATAACGCGTCGGTACTTAGAGGATCGCTTGTTTCCGACTCCGTTTACTGTTTGTATTAAGAGAGTAATATATCTGAGGTTTTTGTCCTCTGCCTTAAAGTGATTCTCTGCCTTTTATCACCATTATTTTTAGACCTGGGTGCAGTTTGTTACTTAGTGTGTATATATAGTATATCTTTATACGTATTAGGGGTTCCCTAATGACAGAGTGAGATAATAAAATTCTGATTACATTTAGTTGCCACTAGGGGGAGGTAATGTGGTGTTCCAGCCATTAAAGGGGTTGTCCGGCGATAAAAAATTATTCACAGAATAACACACATTACAAAGTTATACAACTTTGTAATGTATGTTATGTCTGTGAATGGCCCCCTTCCCCGTGTTTCCCCCCACCCACGCTAGACCCGGAAGTGTGGTGCATTATACTCACCGCATCTCGTGTCGTCCACGGTCTCCGATCCTCAGCAGTGACGTCTTCTTCGGGAGGCCGGCGGATCTTCCCGAGTGCCGGCCGCCCTCTGCAGCGTCATCCGAAGCTCAGCCGCGATTGGCTGAGCATAACTGTGCTCAGCCAATCGCGGCTGAGCGGCTGATGACGTGGCCGGCCGCCAGGAAACCGTCAGGAGTCTTTTCAGGATTTCCCGATGAGGAAAAAAAAGCATCAGTAATCCTGGACGGTCCCATAGACTTTTATGGGGGCATCCAGAAGGAATTCCAGACAAAAATAGGACAGGTTCTAGAATTTTCTGACCTATTTTCCGGAATGGATACCCTACAGGTAAAATCCTGCAGGGTGTCTATGCCCAATCTGGAAATATAATTTACTAGAGAAAAAAAAATCTGGATAAGTTTTCCTGACATGTGCCTCCCAGTTAACTCCATACTAGTGATACTATGAACTCCATAATAAGGCTATGTTCACACTACGTAAAACTACGGCCGTAGTTTTGAGGGGTAGAACATAGCCTTATTTTCAATGGGATCCCGTCCGGAGCGTACACACATCGTATACGCTCTGGCCGGGATCCCATGCGGCGCTGGAAAAAACTGACATGTCAGTTTTTTCCGGCCGCAGAAAGACCTGTTAGTTTACACAGTGAAGCAAGTGGCTCCGGCCGCTCGCTTCACTGTGCGCTATGGGAAGCTCTGAATGCGGGCGTGCGCTGATGTGCCTGCATCAGAGCTCCGCGGCCGGAAAGATCACCCGGCCGGTACTTAAGTCACGGAACAGCCGGGTGTTCACGTAGTGTGAACATAGCCTAAACCAGTATGCAGGGAGCTTCCCCAGGGGGAGGATGCAGGCAAAACTGCATCTCGGCAGGCATCTGGAGATCTGCAACAGAAAACTTACTATAAACCCTATAAAAAATGATAAGAGGAGGAAAAGAAACACATTTTTACTGTATACACATAAAAAAACATCTGTGCACTTTAAACTGTATTGGGGAGATTTATGAAACATGGTGTAAAGTGAAAGTGGCTCAGTTGCCCCTAGCAACCAATCAGATTCCACCTTTAATTTTCCAAAGAGTCTGTGAGAGATGAAAAGAAGAATCTGATTGGTTGCTAGGGGCAACTGAGCCAGTTCTACTTTACACCATGTTTCATAAATCTCCCCCTATATTGCCTAAATTTTTAATTTTAATGGTAATGTGACTACAGTTAATATTCCTTGTATCTCACATTCACAGGAGCCCGGGATGCTGAGATTTGGGGAACTGCTGCAACATCCACCCTGTAAAACTACTTTAACTTTCCCAGAGCATACACTGACTAATGAGTAACTACCCCAATAGATGGCAGTAGTGAGACAGTGTCCAACTTCTGATAAGAGCTCATTTGCATACTTCTTCCCCATGAAGCATTGTCCCCATACAAAGATGGAATGAGAAATGGCACCACCTCACAGCTATATTTTTTTCTGTCCCCCGATTAGTCAGATACTGAAACATGTTCTTTATTATATGTTTTTTTTTATGACTTTCTTAATATTTAATTTGTTGTACATTGCTATAGTCCAGCTGTTTTTAACAGC
Organism: Dendropsophus ebraccatus; assembly: GCF_027789765.1. Lineage (NCBI taxonomy): Eukaryota > Metazoa > Chordata > Amphibia > Anura > Hylidae > Dendropsophus > Dendropsophus ebraccatus. The sequence continues at coordinate 23,810,582 of NC_091462.1, read as the reverse complement.
ATTTAGTGACATGCTTTACGGCAAGCCTCATGGACACAGACAACAACAGACAGAGTCTGTCCCCTTGAGATGATTTTGAAACATTACTGAGCGTACTCTGTGACCTTTTCAAAAGGTTATTCCATAGGGAGCAGCTATTGGGGACATGGGAAAGATCGGCGGCTCGTTTGCGGTGCCTTTACAAGTGCCCAGGCCACATGAACAATTGTTATATCATTCATGCAGCCATGGAAACTGACAGCACACAAATGTATATATTTGTGCGACCAATTTCTTGACCACACAAGCAGTTCATACTTACCATAAGTGCTGCTGTGTGATCCAGCATCCCACTCTCCTTCTCTCCCCTCCTGCTGCCCCCGCTGGAGGTGGCAGCAGGAAAGCAGTATGAGAGAGCTGGAGAGATGGATATGGAAACTGACAGCACAGATAGCCGGGTATAGGGTATTTTCCTGTCCTCAGCTGATCGCTGTCACTTTTATAGGGGCTGATTATCGGCCACAAAAGTGTTTATAGCGACCCTCCTGGTCGATAATCGGCCCTTATAAAAGGCCCTTTATACTGATGCTATCTATCTACTAGTGTCTCACTGTAATTCTGTACAGATCACTTTACAGCAGCCTCCTCTTATCACCACAGATAGGACAGAAAGTGTCAACTAAAGGTCCCCATACACATACACTTAAAGGGGTTATCCAGCGCTACAAAAACATAGCCACTTTCCTCAAGAGACAGCCCCACTCTTGTCTCCAGTTCAGGTGTGGTTTGCAATTAAACTCCATTCACTTCAATGGAACTTAGTTACAAAACCCCACCCAATCTGGGGACAAGAGTGGTGCTGTCTCTGGAAGAAAGCGGACATGTTTTTAGAGCACTGGATAACCCCTTTAAGACTTTTGACGGCTGGTTGTGGTGGGTTTGGCCATCAGCATATCTTGTATGGGGCTCTCCCAAACGTCCACATACAGATGAGACAGGTGGAGTTAGGGGTCAATCGACGGTTTTCCATCGGTCAGTGGACGGTCTGGAGAGCCCCATACAAAGTATACTGATGGCCGAACCCTTTGTTTCAGGAGAGATAAGCCGCAGCGAGAAATCTCTGGCTCTGGCTTACCTCTCTGGAAAAATAACTGATGGTCCAATGTAGGTGTTCGGCCAGCTTTAGTTTTATACCTATTGTTGACAATAAACTGCAAGATTTCAGCCTTATTTTATTATATAACTAGTCAAATGGAAAATTAAAAAAAAGAAATCACCAAAAAGTTATGTTTAACAGAAACTTGATCTAAACAATAGGTAATTTTCTGATGACACATTCCCTTTATTTACTGACAGACTTGTGTTCAGCTTATTCACTCTTTATCATGGTTATCATAGTGAGGAAATGATTTCTGATGCGTCACATGACGACCACAATAAACCGAGTGACCCCTGACACCACCGACACTCCGCAGGGCAAAGATCTCTACAACCTCACCACAAACCTGCGGCTGTACAGGAGTTTGGTGAAAAGAATTTGTAAAAGGAAATGTCATGACTAGAGATGAGCGAACCGGGTTCGGGTTCGAGTCGATCCAAACCTGAACTTTCGGCATTTGATTAGTGGTGGCTGCTGAACTTGGATAAAGCCCTAAGGCTATGTGGAAAACATGGATATAGTTATTGGCTGTATCCATGTTTTCCAGACAACCTTAGAGCTTTATCCAAGTTCAGCAGCCCCAGCTAATCAAATGCCGAACGTTCGGGTTCTGATCGACTCGAACCCGAACCCGGTTCGCTCATCTCTAGTCATGACACATGATACCGCTCCCTTATCTACAGATAGACAGCTATCAAGACTTCACCCAAGGATCAATAATTCCAGAATATGATCTAAGGGAAATTATTTGTTGGTTTAAAGGGGAACTCCGGCGAATCTGCTGCGGTTAGTGGGGTGCGGGAACATAATAAAGTTACCCATCAATGTGCCCTGGCAGCACTGCGTCACAGGCTCACTGACCAACTTCGAGCTCCAGATTCTCCCAGGTACCAGTGTTGCCACGACAGGAAGCTCCCAGTCAGCCAGTCAGTGACAGCAGCGGTGTCCCGCTGAGGTCCTGCGGGGGTGGTACAGGAACGTAAAGCTTTTTTATTATGTTCCTGCACCCCCCCTTGCCTGCAGTGGTTTTTAACCCCTTCCCGTCAGTAATACATAGATATACGTTCCTGCTACACATACCAAGGGGTGGTGGTGGGTGTCTGTGTTTGTGTTTTTAAAGAATGATGGTGTATCGCTATCCAATACTACATAGCGGTGATTACAGTCGTGCACGATCCCGGCACTGGCGGCCGCTCTGCATGACGAAAACCACTATTGTAGCGTGATATGAACATTACCAAGTGTCAGTAATCGTGATAGCAGTGATCACTTACCTAATTTAGCCGCATTACATTAACGGCAGTGATACACTATATCAGCGATCAAACCACTCTCTTTGGTATAGCGGTGTGTTGAAGGTACCACTCCTATTACTGTTATACAGTGGTTCTTATCTATTCCTTAGCTGGGTGTACGGCATCTAAAGAGCCTGGAACCCAAGTTCCCCAGATACCCCTAACAGCTTGGAAAAGATAAAAACAACAATAAACGTATGACCCCTTAGTAACCTATAATGTTTTTTTTGGATATACAGTGATCACACAACTGCTGTCAACTACTGCTCCTCCGAATATATAGACATTAAGGCATTTAGCCTAATCAAGTCTATTACATACACTTCATAAACAGTAACGATTAGCGATAGGTTACATCATCTATATTTTTAACATTACACTATCGCACATTTTATTATTAAAAATATAATTAAAAGTTACGTTTTAATTTAGATCTTCATAGTTGTTGGCAAATTTATGTTTAGTACTAGTGTACATAGCATGAGGATCTGGGGCACTCTCTGTATTTACGACACATACCAAGTGCAGCAGGAACGTATATGCACGTTCCTGACTGAGGGGGCTGTAGATGTGTGCGGGACCGCTGCAGTGAGAGCGTTCCTACACACATCAGTGTCCGGGGAGCAGAGGATAATTAGAGGCAGCTGCGGGATCGCAGCTGCCTCTCAATATCCTCTTAAACGCGGCGATCAATAGCGATTGTGGTGTTTAAGGTACTTAGTGACAGGAGAAGGTCCTGTTGCGGGGGTCCCGATCGCATGTACTGATGGGCGGGGGTAACACGCTTACCTCCGTCCTGTCACTTCTGTGTGTAGAGTCTGCTCTCAGGCAGGCTCTATGCATACATCGCCGACAACACTGATCTATGCTATGCTATGATTGCATGATTTACAGTGAAAAAAATTGTAAAAAAAAAAAAAGTTTAGTAAAAAGTTTTTAAACGTATTAAAAAAAAACCTTATACCCCCCCATAAAAGTTTAAAATACCTCCTTGCCCATTATAAAAATATATATTTTTAAAAATACATAAATAAACATATTATATATTGTAGCGTGCGGAATTGTCCAATCTATTAAAATATTACATTATTGTTCCTGCACAGTGAACGTCGTAAACGAAAAAAGAAAAAAAAAACACCAGGGTGCTGATAATTTTTTTTTTCTGATATATAATTTTAAAAAATTATATATCAGAAATTTTTTTTATAAAACGCGATCAAAATTTTCCTGTTACACGAATATGATAATAAAAACTAGAGATCATGGCGCAAAGAATGACACCTCAACCAACTCTGTCGGTGGAAAAGCGGAAAAAGCGCTATGGCTCTTAGAAGGCGGGGAGGAACATTGCATTAATTTGGCCCGGACATCCTGGCATGTAAGTACTTTACAACAATCTACTTTTTACAAGCAGGCGTCTAGTTATTTGTTGTAGTCTTCTTTGGTTCAGTCATGTGTGACTGCAGACAGGATGAGCGGTTTCATACCATTCATTTTCTACCTCCTAAGGGTGGGTATTGAGCAGTACCTAAAAACAGTACAGTGCCACTTCTGCATTCAGGCTGTGTCTGGTATTACAGCTTAAGTAATTCTCTTGAATAGGCAGGAGCTGCAATAGCAGACACAGCACAAGGACTGGGGTTGTCCTGTTTCAGGGAAAAAGAAATAGAGTAGAAGGATCTTTCCATAAACCTACAGGACTGCGTCTACACATTGCAAAGGAGGAAGAATGTAAAGCCACGTTTCTGTCAAAATGTCTCCTACTTTTCAGACAAACTTCAATGCATGGCTCAATGTCAGGGTCATACAGTCAGGAGGTAATAGGGTCCCGTTTCATCCCATTGTCAAGGTCACAGACCACCACTCTGCTCTAAAAGCAGTGGTCTGGCTTCACCCTCAACGCCCTGTATGCAATAAGGAGATATCACCAGGTTAGATTTGTCTAACCTCCCGATAGTTCCCCTTTAAATTTAATAATGAGAGTGACTATCAGGTGATGGGTGTGATTATACAGTCGCGGGGGTGTATTCGGCATACTCATACCAGAATGTAAAATATTCATACCCCTCGCCCATCATCAGTTACTCCCATAAATAATTAGGTTCACCACCATCTGACAATTAACTGAATTGTCAGACAAACTATAAACCCAGATATCTTTTCAATGGGAGAACACAAAAAAACTGTAAAATGATGGGTGGTCGGGGCACCATTGGCTGTTTGGGGGGTGGGGGTGGTCACAGCTCCTCTTTAATAGAGAGTGGACACTTCAGCACTGAGAATAATGACTTGGTGGCCCTCTACTCTTATAATTGTGGAGAGTCTCAGTAATCAGTCCAAACTTAGAGCGAATGTTCCATCAGGTATATCACTTTACGCTATGAATATGAATTTATATGAATAGATCAGCACCGGCGCGGTCCTTTTCCTGGGCATAGACCCGGCCTGAAGAACTGGAGATGGGCCCGCCTGCCCCCAGTGTGACGAAACCCCCTCGAATGATTGTAATGGGGAGGGGGTTTCATCACACTAGGGGCCAGTGGGCCCCCCTCCAGGGCTTCAGGCAGGGCCGATGCCCAGGAATAGACCAACGCCATGCGCAGGAACCGGGCCACGGTTTTAAAAAAAAGGACCGCGCTGGTCTATTCATATAAAAAACTTAAAGTGATGTACCTGATGGAACATTCACTTTAAATAATGTAGAAAAAACTAATATGCAGTCTTATACCTGTAAAGTTTGCAGTTTTCCAGGTGCTTTATGTTCAAAGTAAAAACCAAATCTATCTGGAAATCAATCAGCAGGGAGAACATTTCTTTGCATATCTGCATTTTTAGCACGCCCGGGGTCTCCTGTATGGTTTGTTTGGTCAAAGTGAAATGAAACATCATCTATAAATGTCAATGGAACAATGCTCCCAGTCACCTATTTATTACACAGAATAGCAAATTATTAGATTCTGGGATCAATATCCTGTTAATGAGACATCTCCCATACGTGATCGTCCAACACTGAGCGGGAAAGTTACCTGCTCCACATCCAGCTTCATGATGGCTTTCTGGAGATAGCGGACCCCGCCATGGATCAGCTTGGTGCTTCTGCTGCTGGTCCCCGAAGAAAAGTCGTCTCTCTCCACCAGGGCAGTTTTAAGTCCTGTTATTCAGAAGAGTCCAAGATTATACAAAGCCATGTAATACAGACTTATTCCTAAAATATCTCTTCTCCCTATTCTAAATAATAGGATCCATGCCATGTCTCTAGGACAGTGTTCCCCAACAGGGGTCTCTCCAGTTGTTGCAAAACAGCACATTCTGTGGGGGCTTCCAGGGGGAAGCCCCCAAAAATGGTTCTTCAACATTTAGTGTGACACAGTGCTCTCTGCTGCCACCTCTGTCCATGTCAGGAACTGTCCAGAGTACCAAATCCCCATAGAAAACCTCTCCTGCTCTGGACAGTTCCTGACATGGACAGAGGTGGCAGCAGAGAGCGCTGTGTCAGTAGGAAAATAATACATTAGTTCCGGCAGGGCATACAACAGCTGATAAGTACTGGAGGGGTTGAGATTTTTAAACAACAGCCATTCACAATCTATATATGTTCCTGGCATCAGTTGATTTGAAAACAGGTTGTTTTTTTAACTCCAGAGTACCCTTTAACTAATGATGTCTATAAGGTGTCCCAGGTTCTCTATACTCTCTTGTACGTTCCATACCTCTAGTGACAGCGTCCAAAGCACATCCACAACCAGTGGCTCCTCCGCCGATGACCAGGACATCAAACTCCTTTGTGTTTTCCAGGGTGAGGAGTTGGGCCTCCCTAGATGGTAGGTCATTTTGACTGGTGGTTCTGATCAGCTCGGCAGCTTGAACATGGGTGAGATTGGCCTGAAAATGCATAAAACGTCCAATAAAATAACGGAATTCCACACGAGATCAATAACTGTATGCAATGTACAAATAACTAAGACTGGGGTTTATCCTGTCTATCGTCTTTGGGGAGAATCTTACCCAAAAATTCACGATTCCAGCAACATGAAAGTAATGCAGGTCCCCTTTAATACCACAACCAGAAATATGAAAATGCAATTTTATAAGATGGAAAAATGGGGGGGGGGGAAATGGAAGAAAAATTAAAAAATCTCTTCAGATTTATTAATATTTGCCCAAATTTAGGTGGAAATTCTTATTTATTTGTATTCTAATTTTTCCAATGATGTTAGACATGGGCAGCAAAGGGTTAACTAGTCCCGAGCAACACATGTTCACAGGGGATCTAGTCAGGATATAGTTTTTCTTTAAAGCACAATGACACTGACTCCTCCAGCCCTGACTCCTGACCCTAAGGCAAGTAGAGGGACTGGGCTGACCTCTAGTCACCTGCGCCCACTATCCCCTGCCCTCTGCCTGACAGATGACATGATGCGGACGTCCTACCTCTGCTTGAGCCTAAACTGACCCCTTACTGTCTGATCCATACAAGTCATGGGAAAAGCCGAGAGGAAATAAAAACAGAAAGATAGAATAGCTGAAGGACTGACGAGAGCCAGATGGAAAAAGCAATAGTAAAAAAAAAATGCATAAAAATATTGACACCAAGCAGTTTTAGCTCCAGCTCTACACTAAGGAGTCTATCTCTCTATTTCACCAACCTGACTTAGGAATAGTTTGGTAAGAATGACGTTCTCAACTCCGTGTTTTTTTTGTTGTTGTTGTTGTTTTTTTACATATTTAATTAGCTTAAAATAGAAAAAAAAAACAAGTATGTTTAAAGAAAATCTATAAGTTCAAGAAATTCTACAACATTAAGGGAGTCATAGGGATTAGGGCCAATTATCTCCGCCCCCCCCCCCCCCCCCAGCATCAACCTGCCTAAAAGTGTCTTCACATACAGAGTCTGACATAGTTGTATTTTTGTTGGATTCACAAAGAATCCGACAGAATGATTTTAAATATGGAATTGGAGGCATGAGGAGATACAGCAGTTATGAGTAACAACTATTGTGAGTATGACTGTTATCTATATACTGGTGTCACCTGTCAATGTACTCCTGTGTGTATTATCTATATACTGGTGTCACCTGTCACTGTGCTCCTGTCTGTGTTATCTATATACTGGTGTAACCTGTCACTGTACTCCTGTCTGTATTATCTATATACTGGTGTCACCTGTCACTGTACTCCAATCTGTGTTATCTATATACTGGTGTCATCTGTCACTGTGCTCCTGTCTGTGTCCTGTATATACTGGTGTCACCTGTCAGTGTCCTCCTGTCTGTGTCATCTATATACTGGTGTCAACTGTCAGTGTCCTCCTGTCTGTGTTATCTATATACTGGTGTCACCTGTCACTGTACTCCTGTCTGTGTTATCTATATACTGGTGTCACCTGTCACTGTACTCCTGTCTGTGTTATCTATATACTGGTGTCATCTGTCACTGTACTCCTATCTGTGTTATCTTTATACTGGTGTCATCTGTCACTGTCTTCCTGTCTGTTATCTATATACTGGTGTCACCTGTCACTGTACTCCTGTCTGTGTTATCTATATACTGGTGTCACCCATCACTGTACTACTGTCTGTGTTATCTATATACTGGTGTCATCTGTCACTTTACTCCTGTCTGTGTTATCTATATACTGATATCACTGTACTCCTGTCTGTGCTATCTATATACTGGTGTCACCTGTCACTGTCCTCCTGTTTGTGTTATCTATATACTTGTGTCATCTGTCACTATACTCCTGTGTGTGTTATCTATATGCTGGTGTCACCTGTCACTGTACTCCTTTCTGGTATCTATATACTGGTGTCTCCTCTCACCAGTCACTGTACTCCTGTCCCTAAATATAAAGAGGAGACTGACGGCAAATTAGCTGTACAGAACAGGAAATCTCAGTTTAGTTTTTAAGGGGTATTCCACTCAAACATAAACTTTGATATGTTGCTGTCCATGGTGAGACTAACAATTCATTCCATACTTGTTATTATCCATACTCCTTACCCCAGTTCTCAGCTGCTGCTTTCCACTGAAAACACAAAAATCTGTGTGTGAGCTTTTCTTTCCGCCTCCCCCCACCCTTCTGAGACACATGATGTAAAAAAGTCCCTGGTAGGCTTTATCTGCAACTTTGTAGCTTCTTTGTAATGCTGGAGGTGGGGGGAGGGGGGTATTCTCATGTCAAGTTGCTAATTAACTCACTGTGATTAACCATCCCAGCATTACAAAGAAGCTACAATGTTGCATAGCCAGGCACTTATTTACATGAGCTGTCTCAGAAGGGAGGGGGAGACAGAGACAAAGGCTTACACACAGCTCAGAACTGGGAGAAGGAGACTGAACAACTGAATAGATAATAACAAGTATGGAATGAATTGTTAGTCTCTCACCATGGGCAGCAACATATCAAAAGTTATTTTTAAGTGGAATACCCCTTTAAGCCTAGTGTAGTAAAATGAAAAATTTGAAAAAAAAAAAAAAACATAACCAAACCTTCTTAAACATATGTTTAACCTAAAAACTCAATGACTCAACATTTCATGCAATACGAGCTTTAGTCATTTTGCTACAAAATAAAAAAAAATGTACAAAAATTTCCCCAAAAATCCTTGCTAATCATTTATCATTATTTATTTATTTATTTATCTTATTTTTCCCCCTCCCCCTAAACTGGCACAATTACCTTTTAATGAATTCACCGCTTCCCAGTCAAAAGCCTTAAATCTACAAAAGTGAACTTATGAAAGCAAATGTTTGATAACCCCACATTAAAGATTTCCTAATCTCAGGGAAACATTTTATTCATTTCGCATGCAACCCTCATTTTAAATGATTAGATCAATTTTCCCCGTGCTCGGGCCCCATTAGAATTGCAAATTTTTTCCCAGCCTTCCTAGACATTTGCAACTTATGGTGTAACAGCAAACAAGATCTAATAATTAGTGTCTATTTCGGATAGAAGTGCATATTTAAAGACTACAGGCAATTAACAAGCAGGTTGTCCTGTAATCACCACCAGTATTAATTTGAGTGTAGCGCTGAATTTCATGCAAATTACTCTCTTAAACGCCAACTGCTTTCATTCTCGGAGGCGCGGTGAGATCCCGGCTAATGGAAGAGTTAATATATGTAGCTATTTTATTGAAATTTATTTATTAGCATTGAGGCGGTCCCTACTTTATTCAAGAACTCTGTTTTATTCATTGCGTTTTAATATGGAAATTATTTTCTCGTCGTAAAAATTAGTTCAGTCTAAACACCCGGGATAAAGGAGCGCCGTGTAAATCACGCTTAATCTAAAATATTAAATGCAATTAACATTACTCATGGTGTACCGTAGGCAAAAAGGCAAGGCGGTGCTGGGAAAGAAGCAGGAGGTAGCGACTACCGCGATTGGCGCGTACGGACGGTAAGGGTTGGCACGGGGACGTGAAGATTTATGCAAGGTGACTAAGGAAGTCCCCTATCAGTCACTTCATGTCCACATTCCCCTATCAGTGACTTCCTGTCCACATTCCCCTATCAGTCACTTCATGTCCACATTCCCCTATCAGTGACTTCATGTCCACATTCCCCTATCAGTGACTTCATGTCCACATTCCCCTATCAGTGACTTCATGTCCACATTCCTCTATCAGACACTTCATGTCCATGTTCTTCATTGTCAACCACATAGAATGTTGTTTTCTGTTGAGTTTTTCAAGTTTTTGTTTGTTTTTATTTAGTCCGTTGAGGCGGGACACCATTGCAGTTGCTGTTTGGTGGAGCAGTAAGATAGCAGGATGGAGCAGTAAGATAGCAGTGGTGTGGGAGCCAGGGAGGTAAGTATGCTTTATTATTTTTACACAAACCATGCTCAGGCATATCTTGCCTGGTGTAGCCCTTTAAATTAAAGGGGAATTGAAGTCCGTGTGTGAAAAAAAATGATGTATGTTGAGGGGATAGAGAGTGGGAAAAAAATTACATACTTATTTAGCCATGATCCACGCTGTTCATGTTCTGCATCATCATCTCTACTCAGGAGCAGGAGCTGTCACCTTAGCCTATCATTGGCTTAGAAGAGACATTGCTGCAGCCAGTGACCGGAAGAAGATGAAGACCAGTGGATCGGACACTGCTGAGCAGGTAGCTGAGGAGGAGCATTGGGGTACTGGAGCTAGGTAAGTATGAATTTTTGTTTCTGGAGTGAGATGGAAAGGGCAGCGAACAGAGAGAGAAAAGCTTAGCTGCACTTCTCCCTGCTCCATCTCATAATCAGTGGGGGTCTGAACACTAAGAGCCCAGCTGGTTAAAACATTTTTCATGTCTGTGTGTAATGTAAAAGATTTTTAAAGTGACAGGAAAACTTTAAGGAAAAAAATAAAAATCAATTTTGACTAAACTTTTATTCTTCCCAACCGAGTTTGTTACTCGAGTCAAGCAGGGGTAGTTCAGAAAAAAAAATTCTTTCAAATCAACTGGTTTTCAAAAGTGCAAGAGATTTGTAATTAACTTCTATTAGAAACTCTTGAGTCTTCCAGTACTTATCAGCTGCTTTATGTCCTGCAGGAAGTGGTGTATTCTTTTCAGTGTAGAGAGGTTTTCTATAGGGATTTCCTGACACGGACAGAGGTGGCAGCAGAGAGCACTGTGTCAGACTGGAAAGAATACACCACTTCTTGCAGGACATACAGTAGCTGATAAGTACTGGAAGACTTGAGCAGTAAATGACATGGCATTTTGTGGCACCAGTTGATTTGAAATAATAATTTTTTTTTTTTGCTGAACAACCCCATTAAGTGCTCAACTCGAGTAACAAAACCCATTAAAATCAATGGGAGACTCAAGCATTTAAAGGGAACCTGTCACCCCCCGTGCTGGGGTGACAGGCTCCCGGCCCCCCGCTGGAGCACCCTATACTCACCTAATCCCCCCGGGTCCCGCTTCTTGAGCCGGTCGGGAGATATCAGCGCCCGAAGCCCAGCGCGCGCTCCTCAGATGAGTCCAACGCTCATAGAGAATGACAGAGCGTTGGACTCATCTGAGGAGCACGTGCGCCGGGCTTCAGGCGCTGATACTGTATCTCAGTCACCCGACCGCCTCAAGAAGCGGGACCCGGCGGATTGAGCATAGTGATTGATCAAGCACCTCAATGCTTGATCGACAACCCCAATGCTCAATCGAGCACCATGTTTGATACAGCATGCTCCTACAACACTAAAGATGGCACCTGATCAGCTGCCGGGCACCAGCACTACACAGTGAAGGAGGACAGGAGGGGTAGAGAGCTCCATTCATTGTGTAGTGGTCGTGTTGTGTCACTGCAGCTCCTGTTTACTTTGTGATGTCACATGACCACAGTCACCGAGTAGCCCTCACCTATCTGCACTAAGGTAGAAGGACAAGGAAAGGAATTAAAGGGATAGAGGCCGAATCCGCAGAGTGTCTCTTTAACGTAATTGTGCCTGATTCAATCTCCTTCCCTGCAAATCACGGCAGATTAAATCACTTATACAGAGGGATTTTCATCGGCACGCTAAGATGTGACAACAAAACCGAGCACGCTTGAAAGGTTCCTTGAAGAATCTGCACAAGGACCCGATTTCATCCACATATGAAAACATAATTGCTAAGAATACATTCAGGAATAAGAAATAATTGAAGTGCTTCATTTTTTCTTATCCACATTTAAGCACCTTGTAAAACTCAACAAAAAGTCTTTTCACTGATGAACCAACATGGCAGATTAGCCAATTAGAACACCTAATTAAAAGAACTTAATCATCCGCAATAGTAAAACCACTTATCGCAGCATTAGTCGGAGTAAATCCCAGTATGACTTTCCCCGCACAACTTCTGTCATTTGATTAAAACAAACTACTTCATTATAGCCGGCTATTCTTGATATTCTAATCCAAGTGGCACTTCCTGTGATGAAATAAGTGTATTTCCCTTCCTCGCAATTATTTAGATCAATACAATTAATAAGAAAGGGAGAATACAATGCCGCATCAAAGAGCCGGCCCAATCAATAACGGACGATGACAAAGACGTGCTCAGCCGCTCAATGCCGCCTACATTCAAAGCCGACGCCGACGATTTCACTTTAATTAAAGGAACATCACGCGGGGCGGAAAAAGCTCTGGTCTCAGAATGGAGCGGCGCCCCCTTCTTGCCTAGATTGTTTGCCCGGCTTTGTCATATGGAAACCAAAGTTATGTGTACACGCAGGATTACAACTGTGTATTATAGCTGACTCCAAAAATGGCTGTTTAACCCCTTAGATGCCGTGGACAGCAGAGACCACAGCATTTAAGGGGTTAAAGAGCGGGTGGTGAATTGAATTTATTTTTTTTGGGTCATGTCTAGAGATGAGCGAACCGGGTTCGGGTTCGAGTCGATCCGATCCCGAATGTTCGGCATTTGATTAGCTGGGGCTGCTGAAGTTGGATAAAGCTCTAAGGTTGTCTGGAAAACCTGGATACAGGCAATGACTATATCCATGATTTCCACATAGCCTTAGGGCTTTATCCAACTTCAGCCGCCCCCGCTAATCAAATGCCGAAAGTTCGGGATCGGATCGACTCGAGCATGCTGGAGGTTCGCTCATCTCTAGTCATGTCACCTTCCCGAGAACATGGATAAAAAAAAGGGATACAAAAAAAGTACAAAATACCAATACAAAGTACAGAACACCTCGCAAACATTGAGCCCATCACTGCAGACCACCAGACTGAGTTTGGTAGACCATGGAGGGAGATTTATCAAACATGGTGTAAAGTGAAACTGGCTCAGTTGTCCCTAGCAACCAATCAGATTCCACCTTTTTATTCCTCACAGACTCTTTGGAAAATGAAAGGTGGAATCTGATTGGTTGCTAGGGGCAACTAAGCCAGTTTTACTTTACACCATGTTTGATAAATCTCCCCCCATATTCATATCTACTCTTAGTTTCCCTTTAAGAACAGACTGGTCTAGAAGAGTTAAATTTACATGTTATAGGAACAGGAATGCTTATGATACTTTGTTTCCTGTAATATGTAAAGACTGAAAGCAAAGTCCTGTGCTAGGAGATGACTGTACACTGAACACACAGCATGGTTAGTGTAGACCTAGACATCCCCTTTAAGTCACTCATTCCTGCTTTATATATTACCTTTTTCCTTTTGTCAGTCAAATGCGAGAGACCAAATACTGTTGCCGCAGCGCCGCCTCCGAGGACCAGCGTCCCTTGAATTACGTTCCGGAAAGCCATTTCCTTTTACTAAAAATAATTTAAAAAAAATACCAGATTAGATTGAGATATTGCAATGTTAAAGGGGTTGTCCTATAACATATTGGGGCCTTGCATTACATCGACCACTCAGTTTTATAAATGGCTTAAAGTGATACTGTCACCCCCCTTACTCTATGTGCAGTTCTCTGCACTATCCACAAAAGCTTAGATGTGCAATTCAATATATACCTGTATAAAACTTGTCTGGTTTTTTTTTCTAAAATCGCTTCATTTTATCAGTGGACTGTGCCACCTAGGCGGGGCTTCATGACAGTTGGGCACCCTACCCAGCTGAGAGATAGGACCCAACTGCCATGAAGCCCCGCCTAGTCGACACTCTTAACCGGCGAAATGTAGCAAGAGTAAGGCTGGGTTCACACTACGTTTTTGCAATCCATTTTTTTCATCCGATTTTTTTACAAATTCTGGAGGAAAAACAGATTTAAAAAAAAAACCAGATGCATGTGTGCATCTGTTTTAATCCGTTTTTCCATTGACTTCCATTATTTAAAAAAAACGGATCAAAATGGATCAGTTTTTTTAACGGACACAAAAATTAGGTTGACTACAATTTTGCATACGTAAAAAAAAAAAAAACTGATCCGTTTTGATAATGAAAGTCAATGGAAAAACGGAGCAAAAAGGATGCACACAAATGAATCTGTTTTTTTTTCATCCATTTTTGCAAAAAAACTATGAAAAAAGAACGGATTGCAAAAACGTAGTGTGAACCCAGCCTATGGCTAGGTTCACACAACGTCCTAAAAAAGAAAAAAGCGTCCACTTTTTGTGTTTAAAAAGACGTCCGTTATTGCATCATTTTTTTGTCTTGACTAAAATGCATTACAGTCTATGCAATAATGGACGTCTTTTCCACACATTGTATTGAATGCATCCACCTCAAAAGACGTCCGTCATTCAATACAATGTGAAAAAAACGTCCATTATTGCATAGGCTTCAATGCCTTTTAGTCAAGTCAATTAAAATGATGCAATAATGGACGCCTTTTTTATTTTTTGGACGTTGTGTGAACATAGCCTAAGGCTGCATTCACACAATCAGTGTTTTTCCTGGTCCGTGATTGTGCTCTGCTAGCTACCTCCATGATCCAAGCAAAGCCGTCCATGTTTACATCTGTTTTGCGTCTGTGTTTTTTCATGGACCTGTTTAAAGCATTTTAAATTACATTAATTACATCACATCCATGTTTTTCACAAATGAACACGAATGTCACATCTGTTTTTATCTGTGAAAAACACGGATCTCATTGATTTCTATGGGGAATACGTTCCGTTCTTACGTTCCGACATATGTCCTATTTTTAAACGGAACAGACTGGAGATCTGCGAAAACACTAAATATGTGAACAGCCCAATACCAAGCAATGGGCTATAAATTTGTCCGTCCACACGGACAACTTCACGGAACGTGTAAATGCAGGCCAAGGTGGGTTACAGTATAACTTAAAAAATTTCTTCATGGGACAATCTCTATAAAAAGTTATATAAAGAGGCAATACATTAGTACCTATATGAGTATTACGTTCTTGGTCACTTTATGTAGCGCTATAGAAGACAAAGATGCTATAGAGAATAATAATACGAGAAAATAATTATGCTGCAAGCTGCAATGAAGTAAAGGGAACGATCGCTCAATTAGAAGTCAGGCACTTCCATATATTTTAGGTATGAAGCTGTCTAATTCTATCCATCATCGCAGTATCTGATACACATGTAGCTTCCCACCAGCTATGTGCACAATGTAATGAACAAGGAACTTTTATATTTAGCAAGAGATTGAAGACAGTACAAGTCGCTCTTGAATACCTTATGTTACGTACGTTAAAGAGGTATTCCAGGCAAAATGAACTTGTCCCCATCCACAGGGAGGTGAACGGTGGTGCTTACTCGCTTCCTTCCGGCAGCTCCATAGGAATGAATAGAGCTGTTTTAAAGGGTACTTCCATTTTTGCAACCATTTTTGTGTTGCTTTAATGCATCTAAATAAAGTAATTTAAAAATATCCCATGATTCTGTGTATACAGCTCCGTTGCAGACCTATGCGTCTCTTTGGCAACATACTATAAACAAACCCTGTTTAAGGGACTAATGGAAGGAAGTATGACTGACTGGATGAGACTACACAGTACTTTTTTTGTATTCTGTTACTATAGAGACGCACTACAGCTCCTTAGCAGATCTATGTGTCTCCATGGTACCAGACTACAAACACAACCTTTGTAGTCTGATCCATCGTTCATAATCCCTTTTATTTTTTTATCTACTTCTTGCTACCATATCAAATGTACTTTAGCAGTAGTAGGAAAGTATATTAGCAATCTGGGAACAGAAAGAAGAAAGTATGACTGCAGGATCAGACTATACACGTTTTGTTGTTTGTAATTAGGGATGGTCCGAACCTGCCGAGGTTCAGGTTCGTACGAACCTGAACTCTGGGCAATGATTCCCGCTGTCTTCCACCTCCGTGGAGAGGGTGGATACAGCCGGAGGACTGCCTGGAAAACTGGGATACAGCCTATGGCTATGGCTGTATCCCAGTTTTCCAGGCGGTTCTCCGGCTGTATCCACCCTCTCCACGGAGGTGGAACACAGAGGGAATCATTGCCGAGAGTTCAGGTTCGTACGAACCCGAACCTCGGCAAGTTAGGACCAATACTATTTGTAATCTTCTACCAGGGGCATTGTAGCTCCAAGGCAGCATTATGTGTCTCCATGGTAACAGACTACAAACAAAACCTGTGTAGTCAGGTAATTTAGTCATAAGTAGAGAAGAGCGAACCAGGTCGAGGTTCGGGTTCATACGAACCTGAACCGTCAGTATTTTAATTCCACTCTCTTTCCTTTCCTTGGGGAAGGTAGAGACAGCCTGAGTCCCGCCTGGAAAATAGGAATACAGTTTAGGTCAAAGGCTGTATCCCTGTTTTCAGGGCTGGACTCAAATGCAGATGGTTCGCGTTTGTATGAACCCAAACCTCGGCCTGGTTCGCTCTAATCATGAGCCTTTCTTCATTTTATCTACTTCTTGCTACCATGTCAAATGTACATTGGCATTACACTAAACACAGATTGAAGGAAGGATGATTGCAGGATAGTACTGTCTTTGTAATCTGTTACCATGGAGACACATTACAACTCCTAGGTAGACCTATGTGTCTCCATGGTAACAGACTACAAACAAAACCTGTGTAGTCAGGCTCTGCATTTTTACAACCTTCCATCTGTATTTACAGATAATTTTCATTTAACATGGTAGCCAGAAGTAGGGGAGGAATATTACTGCACGATCAGACTATAGTATTTTTTAGTCTGTTACCATGGAGACATAGATTTATTCTATTTGTCTCCACTGTAACAAACTAAAAGCAAACCACGTAAGTCAAATCCTGTAGTCATCCTCACTTCTACCTGTCCCTAGTGCTAATGTAATAACGTAGCAAGAAGCAAGGGATAGATATAAGAGGCCATGAATGTAGGATCAGACTACAGAGGGTTTGTGTGTAGTCTGTTACCATGGAAACTCATATATCTGCCTAGGAGCTGTAGAAGCAGGACTATTTGTAAAAACAATTATTTGCAAAGTAGCTTTATTTTATATTTTAGATGCATCAAAGAGTTACAAAAAAAAGAAAGAAAAAAAAAGAAAAGTTAAGGAAAGCCTGGCTGCCTGGCACGGAGCGTATAAACAGTCAGCGGGCTACCCTAGAAGTCCACTGTGTTTTACTTTACTATTAATATTTCCCCTTTAAGGAAGCCGAGGCCTTTTACTGCCAAGGGCAACAGGTTCATCTACGCAAGGTTCTGCTCGGAGAACGAAACGCTTTTATTTATTATGCAGATTTATGAGCCACTTTCTCCAGCCAAATGACATGTTGGGCTCTAGCACAAACACCGAGGCCAACACTGCGCTATTAATGCAAGCGGTGGAGCTCACCACTGGAACATGGAACAACCTCACATCCCAACCTCATGTTCCACTTGCTACTGTACGAGGCAGGTTGATTTTTGAGAATAAAGACGTCATAGCGGTGAAAACTGTAAATCTAAAGAGCTATTCCAAGAGGCCTCCTGCTGCTATTAGTGTATAACTGCTTAGGGGGATGACTATATGTTTTATTGCTATATCTCACATGTCTTACATCGTCTCAAACACACGTAGCATGATCATCATGATGAGAATTCCGAAAAGACAGTGAAGACTGACACAGGCTGCAGAATGGTACAAGATGGAAGCAATAGACTGGGGGGGATACGGATTCTTCCTGCAAACCTGGGCTAGCACCAAGGGGAATTATGATGGCTGATAGTAGGGGAATTATTCAGTTTTCTTTCATTCTAGAATAAATAAATTAAAAAAAAAATATTTTATGTTTTAAAGGGAACCAATCAAGACAATGGTGCTGATATGGTTCCCAGCGGCAGTGTATAAATCTACCGTGCAGCTTGCAAAGCATACAAGCCATGGCTGCAGCAGTAGCTTTATAAAGGGGGATAAAGATGTTTTATTATGCCACACAAGGCCAGGAGAGCAGCGGCAACTAGTCACCTGGGCAGGGAGCTGTCCGTGACTAGTCACCACTCTCTGCCTGTGAGCGCGCAGTGCGGGGATAATTGACAGGCAGAGAGACCGGTTAGTGGTCTAAGTTTGCCAGGCCGGCAAGTTGTGACGCTGTGCACAGAATCAGCTCTTACCCCCCTAGGAGGGGCAGAACACCAAAATGATGGATGTTGTGCTCCTCTTTGGAAAGGATTCACTTACTCTTCCTGGCTCCTGTCTGTGTATTCATCTGCAGAGCAGCCTCTAGTGACCATCATGTGACCCTCACTAGAGGCTGCTCTGCACATAAATACACAGACAGGAGCCAGGAAGAGTAAAAAGGGCCCTATTCCACAGAGCGATAATCGGCCCGATTCGGACGATTATCGCTTGGTGGAATAGAGAAAACGACCAGCCAATGATCGTTTCATCGGCTGATCGTTTATTTAGGCCCAGACCTAAAATCATCAGTCACTCACCGCGCATCGCTTGGCGGAATAGCGGTGTGCATCGGCGATTTGAGAAACAGCACCATACATTACCTGGCAGGGCTTCTCCTCCTCTCCGTCTTCATCCCGATCCCGCGGCGCAGCATCAACTCCGGAGCGGCCTGACTGAGCTGTCAGACTGCTCAGCCAATCACTGGCCAGGACTGCCGTGGCCAGTGATTGGCTGAGTGATCTGACAGCTCAGTCAGGCTGCACCGAAGCTGATGCTTTGCCGCGGGACCCAGGGAGGAAGACAGAGTGCAGGAGAAGCCCTGCTAGGTAATGTATGGTGCAAGGGCTGCAAGGACATCGGTGACGATGTCCCGGGAGCCCTCGCGTAACGATCATCAGGCCGTGGAATAGGCCCAGTAAACAAACACTGATCTAGCAGACCGTCGCTCGTTTACATAGTTGATTGGCCTGTGGAATAGGGCCCTAAGTGAATCCATTCCAAAGAGGAGCACAACACCCATCATTTTGGTGTTCTGCTCCTCCTAGGGGGTTAAGAGGTGATTTTGTGCACCGCATCACAACATAACCCCTGCCTGGCTGGTAAACTGGGCCGTCTCAGCAGCAGCAATACAGACAGGGTCCCCTCCATAACAGAAGTTTTCTGCTTCTGACTGGGAAACCCTATTTAGTTTAGAGGAGCGGGGAATCTTTTCATAATAAAAAGGAATCCCTACACCTAACAGTGGTACCAAACACTTCTGATAACTGTAGGCACCAAACAAAACTTTGGGGGAAATGTAGTTCGCAAACCACAATAAATATATATATATATATATATATATATATATATATATATATATATTTATATTGCTATGGGCAACAAAGACACTCTTACTATTAGACAGTAATAAATCTTCCCACATGCTTTTAGAACAGAACGGCGTCCCTATAGTGTGTGTATTACTATCTGCTTTTAGAGCAGAGTGGTGGTCGTAACCTAGACAACGAACTGCCAACAGAGAGGTACATATCAGGAGAAGGAGGCAAATTTGCAAAATGATTGTACTTGCAAAAATTTGCATAACGGATCCTACAAAATGAACTATATTGATTGAGATAGGAAAACCCCTTTAAACCATATCTACCCTAAAAGATAGTGAGAATTTCTCCACACTTCTCTGAATATTTCCGTCTCAATAAACCGCATTTCAATGCCCGTCGGTGACTGTGGAAGGGCTTAGTGAGGCCCCGCTAAGGTGCTGGATGTAGAGATGGAAATCTGGCCTCAATTCCGAGCTCCCAGACAAGTGTGGCTTTGTACACTTGTCCGGTCACCTACGTGAGTCCTGCAAGCCCTAGAAGAGTCTGTGGTTGTGACAAGGCAAAAAAACCATGACAGCTGGTATCTGTCACAGAACAGCAGGGCAGTAGGCCAAGGAGGAAGTCATTGCATACCTATGCCTTGTGTACGGCCCTGTGGCAGCCGCAGCCGTCTCACCTATAAATGTTCTGCTTCCTCCAGGATGCCGGGAGCCTGATCCAGATCATTACGTCCCAGCATTGTGTGTGTGTGTGGTTTAGGGAGGCGGGCCTGGTAACTCTGACCCAAATGTGGTTTCTGGAAGCTCCCGCTCCTTACCTTGAGAACAAAGCGGCTGACATAATGAGCCTGGCGTGTCTCATATTGTGACTAACAGTCTGCCCGGACCCTGCGCCTATCACATTTTCTTTCCTACGTAATGCACTTTGGTCATAGAAAAAAAAAATCCAAACTGGGCAAAGAAAAGCAAAGGCTGTACAGAAGTCGGTCTGAGTCACGGATGGAGTACAGTGATACAGTGTGTTATGTGATGGTCTTTCCTTGGTGATTCTCAGACTGTCCCCATGGAATTGATAACGCACGATTACGCGTGACCAAGGCTGGACGCTCGTGAGTCAATCTCGCCTCATTTCATCCATCAATTTTCCCAATAGTAGTTTGTTTTTAACAAAATATCAGATATGAACAGTAGGCAACCTCAAGACTACCCCACCTATCCACCTAAAGATGACACATCAGTGCTGCACATGATGTCATACACACGACTTGTATCTGATTGGGCGTTTCACTTAACCATTTATATGGGATACAAAGTAATTGGTATAATTTATGGGAGTGACAACTCATTGTGTATTGATAAAACAGATCGTTGGGGTCATTGTGACCTTTAATTCTAATTCAGACTATCCACCCAATCAGACAGAATCGGAAAGGTATCGCCCTGTATAATAAAGACAATAGTCAGCCGAAGAGATGATTGTTGACTAATTATTGTCTTTCAGCAAGTTAAAATTACACTCTGTGTAATAGGAGGTGCGCAGTCGGCGGCCATTGAAACAGTATATAAAAAATAATAAAGTTATACTTACCTGTTCACGCTCCCTGGTGTCCTGCTGCCTTTCCCCCCTTCACTGCAGCGGCTGTGGAAGATTCTGAGGCTGTCTCTGAAGTGACAGGCCACCAGCCGTACCTCGCTCTGTATTGTGGGAAGAGCATGGTCAGCAGCAGATGAAACAGCCTATAGAAAATAATAAAGTAATACTTACCTGTCCACACTCCTTGGTGTCCTGCTGCCTTTTCCCCCTTCACTACAGCAGCTGTGGAAGCTTCTGAGGCCATCTCTGAAGTGACAGGCCGCAGGCTATGCAATGCTTTGTGTAATGGGAGGAGCACGGTCGGCAGCTGATGCAACAGTATATAGAAATAATAAAATAATACTTACCTGTCTGGGTTCCTCAGTGTCCTGCTGGGTTTTTCCCCGCTCACCGCATGTAAAAGTGTCTACAATCAACCAATGAGCAGGAAAGTACCAGCTCGTCAGCTAATTGGATCTTTTGACGGGTGATAAAATCTATCGGCCATACATCTCTCTGTTTAAACAAAGAAAACCTGACCTGTCTGACTAAGTAAATACATGTATTCCCAATGAAATAACAAATCTAAAGGATCTTTTCTTGTAGCTCTGTCTTGTACCATTCCTCTGTTATTCATACTTCAAATGCATACATAAACAGTCAACTAGGTGTTACCAATTGGGGGCGTGTCCCTCTGCACAGTCTGACACTTTCACCTCTAATTGGATAGCCTCAGACAGTGCAGGGACACACCCCCAACTGGTAACACCCAGTTGGCTATTTAGTCATGCATTTCCAGTAAGACCAGCAGAGGAATGGTACATCACAGAGCTATAAGAATAGATGATCCAGAACTGTTATATTGTGGGGAATTCAATAATTTACTAATATAGACAGAGCAGGGGCGTCCACAATTCCTCTTTAAGTTTCAAGTAACAGGCAGTAGGAAGTTGTCTAGTTATCACTTCCAAACCACCTATAAACATGCATATTTTGCACAGCAAACCTCAATGATTTGTCTAAGTAAAGAGGGGGTGACTGTCTGACACCTTGTCATCTTATTTTAGATGTGTTAGTCTACTTATTTTTCTCTAGAATAGTAGGAAGAGGTTTTATGACCTTTTGTACTAATAATTCATGTGAAGGGAAAGGTTATACAGCCAAGACATAGAAATTACTAAAAAATTCCAAAAGGTGCTTTTTAGGACTCATGTACATGACTGTATCACAGCTCTAGCCATTAGACCACTAAGTACTGAGCCATACGTCTACCTAGAAGTCTATAGAGCTCTAATGTACCTTTATATGCCTTCAATTTCATATGAATCTTTTCTAGGCATGCTTTGTGACCTGTGCAGAGATCACTATACAGCACAAGTGTCAATCTCCGGCCCTCAAGCTATGGCAAAACTACAATTCCCATCATGCCTGGACAGCTAAAGCTTTGGTTGTCCAGGCATGATAGGAATTGTAGTTTTTCCACAGCTGGAGAGCCATGAGTTTGGCATCCTTGTTATAAAGGAACGAGAAGGCTGGGTTCTGTATTTTAGCTATTGTAAATGGTGTCCTCCTGCCAGTGTTATCTATGTACTGGTGTCACCTGTCACTGTACTCCTGTCTGTGTTATCTATATACTGGTGTCACCTGTAACTGTAATCCTGTCTGTATTATCTATATACTGGTGTCACCTATCACTGTACTCCTGTCTGTGTTATCTATATACTGATGTCACTGTTCTCCTGTCTGTCTTATCTATACACTGGTGTCACCTGTCACTGTACTCCCGTTTGTGATGATAAAGAGGACACTGCTGAAAAGTAATCTCTACAGTAGTGTCAGCTCAAAGTGACTCTGTACCCACAATCTGACCCCCCCCCCCCCCCCAAAACCATTTGTACCTTCGGATAGCTGCTTTTAATCCAAGATCTATCCTGGGGTCCGTTCGGCAGGTGATGCAGTTATTGTCCTAAAAAACAACTTTTAAACTTGCAGGCCTGTGCCGAACGGCCGTTGCCTGGAGTATCTGTGCCCTAACCTTGCACCACCCTGTCCGTCCTCCCCACCCTCTTCATCATTAGGAATGCCACTGGCAGGATATTTTCTATTCCTCTGCAGTGAACATTGCACAGGTGCCTTAACGATCCAGCCCATGTGCAGTATTCACACAGCTGATGAATAGGAGTATACCTGCCTGAGGCATTCCTAATAATGAAGGGGGCGGGGAGGAGGGATAGAGAGATTGTGCCAGCCTAATGCACAGACACTCTAGGCCACGGCAATTTGACACAGGGCTGCAAGTTTAAAAGTTGTTTTTTAGGACAATAACTGCATCACTTGCTGAACGGACCCCAGGACAGATCTTGGATTAAAAGCAGCTATCCGAAGGTACAAGTGGTTTGGGGGGGTCAGATTGTGGGTACAGAGTCACTTTAATATTAGCCCTAGTGGCTAATAAAAAAAACTGCTAGATTTCATTAGTATATATTAACAGGTGTAGAATCATGAAAAATTCTTAAAAATATGCTTAACATTAACTGGGATAGGCTACTAATAACCCATTGGTGGTCAATGGTCATCTGACTCCCAGACCCCCCACAGCTAAGCAGCTCCTTTGTGTCCTGCCAGACATGGCTCTGTACACCCACTAGTGGTTGCACTTGGTACTGCCGCTCATTCCCATTCACTTCAATGTAATGGGCAGCATTACCTGGTAAGCCACAACCAAAAGTAGGGAACGTTGCCTGGTAAAAAGTAAAGCTGATTGGGGAGAGTGCTGAGAGCTGGACCCCCACCCCAACAAGTCTATTCTAAGGACAAGCTATTCAATGCAATTCCTGGAAAACCCCTTTAAATCCCAAAGAGTGGGAGTTCTCCTGTAAGTGTTAGAAGTCTTGATATGTTTTATAATGAGACATTCAATTTACACAGAAAACAAACTTCTAACATTTCCCAGAAATCCTTTCAACTTCCTCATACAGGACAAATTTTAGGTTTAAAAACCCAGACATAAGTGAAATGCAACAAATCCATATTTCACGTTAAATGTCACTTCCATTTCTGCTCGCACCATAGCGCAGATTCATGGGAAGTTTCAAGGAACAGAAAGAAGAAATGAAGAATTTAACATGAATCAGAGCAAAAGGCGGAAGAGGGGGGCGTCTCACCCGAAAAATCAGAAGAAACCATAGAGAGCCGGTGAAATCCCCTGGACGAGCGGAACGCATCTGTATGACACTTACTGTATAAAGGCCAGGAGATGAAACTAAGAACAGCATTTAAAGGGATTTTCCCTCCATCAGAACTTTACATCCAAAGAAACACAAATACAATAGGAAATTGTCTGTTTTCTAACATTAGTAGAAAAATCTGGGATCAGTATCAGCTGATCACTCAGCAACCCTGCAGTGGCACAGTCTGTGTTTATCAGGCTTTGTTTACCAGGCAGGGAGTTGCCTATTTTCCAATTTAACCCTATACACTCATCATGTATGTATCAATATGTGGGGGGAAAAATATAATATGCAAAAACACAAAAGTCCCAAACATCAGCCTATATGGAGACAAAAAGGGGACAGAATTTAAAAGGGTATTTAAAAATGTATTGACAACTGATCAGCTATAGAGCTGGGATAAAACAGAGCTGGAAGCAGACAGCGCCATACATTGTGTAGTGGCCATTCTAGTTCACTTCAATGGGAGCTGAGCTGCAATAATCCAGTTTTGCCACTACACAATGTATGGCGCTGTCTGCTCTCTGCTCTGTTTTACTATGTATGCTGGCACCACAGTTGATCAGTGGTGGGTGCCAGCTATCAGCACCCCATGGATCTCATACTGATGACATGGTTTTGTCCGCCCCTAGAAAAACACTGGACGTCTGTTGATTGCATCCGTTTGGATGTGCTGGGTTGGGGATTGGGAGGCGCTGGTGTTGTCCGTTGGCGGAGTAGGGAGAGACGGGAGCGGGGGAGATGGGAGCTGGTGACGGGAGCAGGGGAGATGGGAGCCGCTGACAGGAGCGGGGGGGATGGGAGCCGGTTAGAGGAGCAGGGGAGATGGAAGTCGGAAGCAGGAGAAGTGGGAGACATCCGTGCCGCCATCCGCACTATGACCTGTCCAATTTTTTCGTGGCAAGGATCACGGCACAGATGGAGTGAATGCGCACAGCAGCAGCAAATCCCCATAGAAAACATCTCCTGCTCTGGACAGTCCCTGACATGGTCAGAGGTGGCAGCAGAGATCACTTTGTCAGACTGGAAAGAATACACCACTTCCTGCAGGACATACAGCAGCTGATAAGCATGGGAAGACTTGAAATTTTTAAATATAAGTAAATTACATATCTATATAACTTTCTGAAACCAGTTGATTTGAAAGAAAAACATTTTCACTGGACAACCCCTTTAAACAATAGCTTGTTTTCACTCAGCGCTTTCTATAGGGTCACAGCCCCCCCGTGTCAGAACTTTCCTGTAAAATCAGCAAATTTCCTCCCTGAGAGACAGAACGTGAAACATTCCTATAGAGACTTTATCTAGCTGATATTACGTGCCATGCCCCCTAGCTATACTAATAAGAGGTGTGTATGGATATATACTGTATATACTTCTATACGTGTGCACTGCATATTACACAGTTTTATGACGGCAGTAATTCTCTTGTCGCTCCCTAGAACCACCGATAGTGTATATATCTAGGCTCCAGGAGAGTGATAACGCCAGGGTGAGCCCTGATTGTATGTACAGCCATTATCCCGTATAGTCAGAACAAGGTAGAACACAATCTCTGACATAAAGACTGATGTTCCTATTTGTAATGGAAATCTAATGAAGGTCAGCCAAGGTCAAAGGGCCTCCCCAGTATCATTACTCATTTCCTAGAGGTCTCAGTTTTAAAATGTATATGGGAAGGGGGAGGGGGGCTTACCTGTTAACAATTAAAGGGGTTTTCAAGATTAGAAAAACATGTCTGTTTTATTTCAAAAACAGCACCACGACTGGCTATTGGTTGTGTATGGTATTACAACGTGCCTCGATTCACTTCAATTGAAGGGGTATTTAAAAAAAAAAAAAGTTTTCAAATCAACTGGTGTCAGAAAGTTATAGATTTGTGAATTACTTATGTTTAAAAATTTCAAGTCTTCCAGTACTTATCAGCTGCTGTATGTCCTGAAGAAAGTGGTGTATTCTTTCCAGTCTGACACGGTGCTCTCTGCTGCCACCTCTGTCCTCACGTCAGGAACTGTCCAGAGCAGAAGAGGTTTTCTATGGGGATTTGCTGCTGCTCTGGGCAGTTCCTGACATGGACAGAGGTGGCAGCAGAGAGCACTGTTTTAGACAGGAAAGAATACACCACTTCCTGCAGGACGTACAGCAGCTGATAAGTACAGGAAGACTTTTTAAAATAGGCGTAATTTACAAATCTATATAACTTTCGGACACCAGTGGATTTAAAAACATTTCTTTTCTCTGCAGTACCCCTTTAATTTGAAGCTTCATACAAAAACTGAGGCCAAGATTGGCGCTGCTTCTGGAACAGAACAGCATTGTCTATCTAATCCTGAATAACCCTTTTAAAGGGGTTTACTGATTTAAACTTACTTGTCCCATATCCAAAGGATAGGGGACACCCAAGTATGAGATTGCAGGGGGCCGACCTCTATACCCACCAGGGATGTTTTGTTATGAATGGAGCTGAGGGTCGGCGTGTGGCCCTGAAGCTCCATTCATTCTCTATGGAGCTGCTGGAAAGAGATGATTGCTGTCCTCGGCTCTCTGTGGCGGCTCCATAAAAAATGAATGGAGCTGCAGGGCCACACGCCGACCCTCGGCTCCATTCATAACAAAAGAGTCGGGGTCCAATCTATAGATCCCCAGGGGACACAGAGGTGGGGTCCCCTGCAATCTTCTGTGGATAGGAGACAAGTAAGTTTAAATCGAAAAACCCCTTTAAGTCAGCAGCACAGAGTATTTTAGCTAACTATTTGTGAACAATGCTACTATATGTTATGGGAAGGTGAGTAACTCCACCCCTAACTATAACTTATGATCACTAATGACAACAGAATGGAACATGGGGGGAGATTTATCAAACATGGTGTAAAGTGAAAGTGGCTCAGTTGCCCCTAGCAACCAATCAGATTCCACCTTTCATTTTCCAAAGAGTCTGTGAGGAATGAAAGGTGGAATCTGATTGGCTGCTAGGGGCAACTGAGACAGTTTCACTTTACATCATGTTTGATATATCTCCCCCATGGTCTCCCTGCTTTATGGCAGTCTATATGTGTAACTGATGGCAGCCTGCATTCTGCAGATCTACAGATCTTCCCCTCCTAAAAAAAAAAATCAGTTCCACCAATATATACATTAGGGGACGGCTATGTATACAACACCTTCATGCACGCAGACGGATTCACCAAAAGTGAGCCAACATTTCAGGCATGCAGAATCCAGCACCAGAGTTTGGCTGCCGGCCCTTATATCTAATTACATTGGTTCCACATAATTTCCTCGACTTGTACAGACAGCGCTCATTGATGTCAGCAATTCCTAAAAGCCTCATAATTGTCCCAGCTTTACAATAAACGTCAGTGATGTCATCAGTGATGTCATCCAGGCAGCATATATATAAATGACTGCACCGATGAGGTATATGGAGGCCCGGCCCTCGGCAGCTGCTGCGTACCTGATGGAATTACAGGTGTGATGTTTGCTTTAAGAAGTCATTTCACCTGTGTGGATTTCTAACCTGTGACTCATAGGTACACATCATACCCGCAGGTGACGGATATAGGAGTGCCACGCTACAATAGCTACATGGCCATACGTACCCTCTTACCGCATCACTGTATAACTGTGCACGTGCAGGACTCTGGGAAAGCTGGATAGTAACTGTACAGCATTGTGTTTATATAATAGTATGTATAGTGTAACAAGTACAACATCATTACCATATACACCAGTATGTGATCCCCAGGTCTTGGGAAATAGGGAAGTCCATACATACATATGCCTACTTAAAGGGATTATCCAAATCTAGAAAAAAAACTGCTTTTTTCAAGACAACATGTTACAGCTAAGTTACAATGAATTATAATTTGGTTCTATTAAAAGATCTTAAATTTTCCAGTACTTATCAGCTGCTGTATGTCCTGCAGGAAGTTGTATATTCTTTCCAGTCTGACACAGTGCTCTCTGCAGCCATCTCTGTCTGAGACAGGAACTGTCCAGAGTAGCAGCAAATCCCCATAGAAAACATCTCCTGCTCTGGACAGTTCCTGACATGGACAGAGGTGGCAGCAGAGAGCACTGTGTCAGACTGGAGAGAATACACAACTTCCTGCAGGACATCCAGCAGCTGATAAGTACTGGAAGACCAGACATTATTTAAAAGGCGTAAATTACAAATCTAGTTTATCTGAAAGAAAAAATAAAATCACCGGAGTACCCCTTTAATTCTGGTAATCATTGTGATCTCAACTTCTAGACCCTCACTGGTGTCATCTTCTGACAAGTCAGAATACAGGAATATATGCAAATTTCCTATTTTTACCTATAAAACATTGATTTTCTTGGTTTACTTATTTACTAGAGTCAATCTAGAGACACATGATAATGGCTTTGTGCAGCCGGCCTTGACTGTGCACAAGAAACCTTTAGTTACATCATACAGAGTGATGCATTCTGGGGGGTGGGTAGCCGCAGTATTACATTATCTGCATTCTTAAAAGCCCTTTACACCTATGCTGGGAAGACAATAACCAGTGACTACCAGAGACTGGCGCTGTAATATCATTGGTCTCACATACTACATACAGTATACTGTACTCATACAACACTCATGCATGTGGAGGGAAGGGGATTGTATTATTATACTAGGAAATAACCTAATGGGATTTTCCCTTAACTCCCACTTGTCACTGAGTCCCATAGATATTAATTGGAGCAGCAGTGCACGTGCTCAACCATTGCCGTATATATAATTGGAGATTTTTAATGACATATTGACAGTCACGCCCCTGATCCTGTTTCACCCCCTAAGCTTCATATTGACAGTCACGCCCCTGAGCCTCATAGTCACACCCTTTAGCCTCATAGTCACACCCCCTAAGCCTTATAGTCACACCCCCTGATCCTGTTTCACCCCCTGAGCTTGATATTCACCCCTTTAGCCTTACAGTAAGACACCCTTAGCCTGATTCCCCCTCTTAGCTTCATATTCACAGCGCCATTAGCCGTATTATAGACACACCCCCTGAGCCTAGTGACCACGCCCCTTTTTGAAGTGAAGTCCCCGCCCATCCAACTACTCAGGTGCAGGCAGTAAACCAATTAGCAAATTCCCTATATCCTGGGAAGCTCACACAGATTCGGTCCTCGGGGGCATGAAAGAGAATTAATAACATGTTGCATCTGGTTTACAAAACTAAGCACAACCACCGCCAAATGCCGTCACTACACTAATATATAGTAATACTATACATCTGTCTCCCTGTACCTGCAAACCTCCTAGTAATACATCCCATCCAGATAGTAATTCCAATAGCACAGGACACTGGTATCACAGATGCAGCTACAATAGATGACACTGACAGGTCGGGGGATATTTATATATAAACATCACATGTCTGAACCTGATGACTAAACAGAGAGGAGCAGCGTCACATTATCACTCCTTATCTCTTCCTGTACAGGCGGATCATTTTTCAGTCCTTTCTTGTTTATTAACCATTGCCTGACTGACAGGTATCGCTCTCTCACTTTCCACAGAAACATGTCATACGTTGTGATTAGTCAGAGTCTCCGCCATTCATCAGTGGGGAGAAGCGAGTGGTTTTGCGCTTCATTCCCCAGCTCATAGCAATCTCCGTCCAGCTTCATTAGATTATTATATGTCTATGAGGCCGACTAGTACAGCGGGATGGAGTGAAGCTCATCCATGCACATTCTAATAGTCAGTGGGGGTCCCGGCACTAAGGCCCCAACCAATCAAAAGTTTTGGCATGTTTAAGATGTTAAAGAGAAACAATCAGCAGGTTAGAAGAATCCAACCTGCTGATATGTCCCTATTGCACACAGAGCGCTAAGGAGGAAGGGAGGTTTCTTACCTTCATCCTCTGCACCATTTCCTAACTAACAGGAGTTTCATCTTTATGCTAATTAAGCATTTTGGTGCACTGGGGGCGGAGCTACAGCACCTAGTGCACCAATCCACATCCGGCTGGGCCCCAGTGCACCAAAATGCCTAATTAGTATTAAGATCTACTAATAGCACAGAAATGGTGTCTAGGATGAAGGTAAGAAACCTACATATGAGCAGGCTATATTCTTCTAACCTGCTGATAGTTTCCCTTTAATTTTTTTTTTTTATTATGTGAAGGCCGTATCAGACACAACCAAAGGACAGGGGTGGCGCTGTTTATAATAGAAAGCTTCTAGTTTCTCTAATCCATCCTTTTATAGAAAGAGGTTCCTCAGCAGCAATATACAGCACTGACTAGGTAAGGAGAATAATGCCGCAGTAATTTACAGTAAGGAGGAACATTATATTATATACTGTTATGAACCAATGAGTCAATGGGACGCGAAGCTCCATAGAGAAGAGACAGTAGAGATACCCATAGTGACTATACACACAACAGTCTTTCAGGTAACAAAACCGGTTTGCTTCTATGCGGCACCTTCAAGCAATGGAAGCGAGATCTGGCAGGAGCCTGGCAGCGGGGACAAACCCAGCTCCGCCGGCTGCCCTGTTAGCACCGGTAATGGAATCATTAGCAGCCGGCTGACAGGGCTGGGAGCTGCTGTGTTTGCAGGTTGTACACGTGAATGGAGAACCAGCACCTATAATGTCACCAATCATTAACAAGTCGCTCCCTAGAAATAACAATAAATAAATAAATTCTAGAAAATATTTATTCTAACTTGGCTTTTCTGGAAGTGACAACCAGGAGAGCTGCCGATATAGTAACCATTATAGGGGGGTATCCTAAGATTAAAAGATATCCCCAATCCCTAAGGGCCCTATTCCACCGAACGATTATTGTTCAGATTATCGTTAAATCGTTCGAATCTAAACGATAATCGTTCGGTTGAAATGCAGTTAACGATTAACAACTGAACAAGAAATCTGGACCTATTTTTATCGTTGCTCGTTCGCAAAACGTTCGCATTGAATGAGACATTGTTCGGTGGTTCGCAGTAGATACGAACGCAATAGCGAAGAAAGAGCGAAGAAAAAACGATCGCAAATACGATCATAAGTAACGATTATTGTTCCATGGAAATGAGTGAACGTTTTCAGGTCTTTCGCAAAAGCGGTTGTTTGAGATCGTTAATCGTTAACGATTATGCGAACGATAATCGTCCGGTGGAATAGGGCCCTAAGACAGGAGACTGGGACCGACATGGATCATGAGAATGTGGGGGTCAACTGTCCCCCTGTATGCATGCAATGTATTCAGTCACCCCTCTATTCTAGGTCTATAGGACTAACCTATTATAACCTAAGATAACCCCTCATTACGCCCTCACCGTTCAGAGATATGTGGGTTTAAAGTTTATCATAGAATTTAGTAAATAGTCAAATGGGCGTGAACTTAATTTTAGTAATGGGTGTGGTATGCAGTTTGGGGGTATGAATGTTTTACATTGAGGGCTGTGTATGCCTAATACTCACCCCCTGTCTGTATAATCACATCACCCGATAGCCACTCCCATTATTGAAATTAAGTTCACACCCATCTGACTATTAATTGGATTGTCAATTTTTTTTTTTTTTTTTTTTGCTGTATGGAATTGCACAGAGCTCTACACTATCCCATCCAGCTAAAAAAAAACAATAGGAATGGAAGCATTTCTGCTATATGTTTTCCTATAGAACTATATCCTGTATATGAAGTATATCATGAAATACATTCATTACAAAGCAAATCTGTCCAGGAAAGCTGTGGTATAACAAGGTATAACAGTGACTCCCAGGTTACCTAGAAGCAGGTATAACTCAGGCATCATACTGATAAGCGTACACAATATGCTGCGTATACTATGTGACGGTACATGGAATATACATGATGTGGATAGTACTGTCACATGCTCCAGCATAGAAGACACTTCAGCCTGTCTTGAGGTTGACACTTGGGGATCACTTACAGATGCACAAGGAATAAACATATAATTTTAGACCACAGCTGACAGAGTTCATCTACGCCCCCAGATGACCCTTCAACTCGAAATAGCATGGCATCCCGTCCATGGAGTCAAAGGCACAGGCCATTCTCATGTATACAAAGCTTATTCACTATATGATGAGAAGTTGTGCAATTTTCTAATATATACTCCAGAAATTTTATTTCTTTCTAATGGACTGCTGTCAGAAAGTTATATAGATTTGTAATTTGCTTCCAGTACTTACTAGCTGCTGTATGTCCTGCAAGAAGTAGTGTATTATTTCCATTCTGACACAGTGCTCTCTGCTGCCAACTCTCTCCATGTCAGGAACTGTCCAGAGCAGAAGCAAATCCCCATAGAAAACCTATCCTGCTCTGGACAGTTCCTGACATGGACAGAGGTGGCAGCAGAGAGCACTGTGTCAGACTGGAAAGAATACATCACTTCCTGCAGGGCATACAGCAGCTGATAAGTACTGGAAGACTTCATATTTTTAAATAGAAGTAAATTACAAGTCTTTATAACTTTCTGACACTAATTGATTTGAAAGAAAAAAAAATTCTCCAAAAAGTTAAATATCTCGACTTTTTAAGATCTCTGCTTGCTGCCATTGAGTGAAAACATCTCATACTCCTATTACTGTTATGAATCAGTGATCAGCTTGGAGCCCGGCACAGAAAATCAACGTTGGCTTTTGCTGCTGTTTTCCGCTCAGAACATTGTCTAAACTCATACTCTGCACTCAGATGAGGAACTAGTTGGCAAGTGCCATCTCTTCCTGAAGCAACATTTCACCCATTGAAAACAATTGGCATCTGTGTTCAGCAAGGACCTTGCCAGCCTTAGAGAGCAAGAGCTTGCCAGTGGAACAACTCTGTTCGACTTCATAAGGCCTAGTGCAAACAATGCATTTTTAATGCAGTTTATGTTGCCAAACCTAGTAGTGGATCATTCAGATATTCAAACATTGAATCGTTTGAGAAATAACCTAGACTGTACCTAATATCTGCACAGATTCATTGACTTTCATG
Source organism: Dendropsophus ebraccatus (assembly GCF_027789765.1). NCBI lineage: Eukaryota > Metazoa > Chordata > Amphibia > Anura > Hylidae > Dendropsophus > Dendropsophus ebraccatus. Next base: position 23,777,310 of record NC_091462.1, on the reverse strand, counting down.
GACTATGAGCAGCCATGAATGGGTCAAAAAAAAATGGGCTCTTAAATTGGACCTGCAAGCAGAAAAACAGTATTGTAAATGGGCTCATGACTAAATAGTTTCTCACCTTGACTCCAGACATTCTTTTCTTTTTTTTTCTATTTCCATAGTCATTTCCAGTGCAGGCTCAAAAGCTCAGGGGGCGTTCCTCAGCATGGAAAAAGCCCAGGTAAGCCCAGCTCATCCCCTCTTATTCATCAGCTCTGTACCCACTTGCATTCACCTATCCCATTTGACTGACAGCCACTAGATAAACATGGGCTGGACCAAACAGGGCTTTTACCATGCTGAGGAACATCCCCTGGGCTTTTAAGTCATTCATATTAAAGTACAACTCTGGTGCGAAAAAAAAATAACACCCACACAGTTTCCATACTCACCCTCACTCCTGGGTCCATCTTTGATTGAATTTCCTGCCGTTTCCGAGTAGCTCGCTCAGCCAATCAGAGCTAAGCAAGCTGTGAGTCATCTGACAATGTAGTAGAGGGAGACTGGCCTAACTAAGAGAAGCTAGTTACAGCAGCCTTCCTCTACAGATGATGACATCGACACAAAATGGTCCTGGCAGTAGAACCCGTGGACAACAGGAGTCAGGTAAGTATGACTATTAGGGAGACATAGGGAAGGGGGACAGAACAGTGATTGAAGCACATTAAAACTATGTAATGTGTTTCAATCATCATTAAAAAAAACTTTGCATCTGAGTTGTTGTTATACAAATCACCAATATACACTTATTACGGGAAATGCTTGTAAAGTGCTTTTTTCCCTGCACTTACTACTGCATTAAGGCTTCACTTCCTGGATAACATGGTGATGTCACTTCCTGGATAACATGGTGATGTCACTTCCTGGATAACATGGTGATGTCACTTCCTGGATAACATGGTGATGTCACTTCCTGGATAACATGGGGATGTCACTTCCTGGATAAACATGGTGATGTCACTTCCTGGATAACATGGGGATGTCACTACCTGGATAACATGGTGATGTCACTTCCTGGATAACATGGTGATGTCACTTCCTGGATAACATGGTGATGTCACGACCCTGCTCCCAGAGCTGTGCGGGCTGTGGCTGCTGGAGAGGATGATGGCAGGGGGACACTGAGGGACACAGGGCACTGGAGGGACACTGAGCATCCCTCTGCCATCATCCTCTCCAGCAGCCACAGCCCGCACAGCTCTGGGAGTCATCATTTTATCCAGGAAGTGACATCACCATGTTATCCAGGAAGTGACATCACCATGTTATCCAGGAAATGACATCACCATGTTATCCAGGAAGTGACATCACCATGTTATCCAGGAAGTGACATCACCATGTTATCCAGGAAGTGAAGCCTTGATGCAGTAGTAAGTGCAGGGTAAAAAAGCACTTTATAAGCATTTCCTGTAATAAGCGTATATTGGGGATTTGTATAACTTTTGGGGGTCAATACAATACTTTAATAAAAATTTTCACCGGACTTATACTTTAAACAAAAAGGCTTATTTCTCTGTGCTAGACTATGGAGATAACAGAAAACATAAGCCTGGAATTCCAATGAGAACCCTACACAGCCATTGTTCCCCTGCTCACAGGTCCCCTTTAAGCCAGTTTCGGATTAGCCTAATATGACTCTATTTCTGGTCTATACTGCCGCATGTCCTGACCTGTCTGTGGATCTAATGACCTGAAAGCCCCCTAGATCCCTATAATTATCTGTTAGGGTCATTAGTCCCCCGGTCAGATCAGAACTACATACAGCGCTGCCTCCCATCCCTCCTTATAAATTATATAGGTGCACTTAGCATTGCCTCCCTTTGTGGCTCAGATAGTACTGGGATCCTGTTTCCTGCATCTATTCATCATAAATTCAGTCACACGGCAGAAAACAATGTATGTGGAAACTTTTTCAGAAGCAAATGATGAAAATAAATGTGTGCGGTGCTGTCACTATGAAAGATGAGCTTATAAGAAGCATCTCAGCCATGTGACCTATGCCACCTTATCCCAATACACTTACAGGGAATAGCCCAGCTGCAGACACTGTTGGATAGCTGTTATGGTATAAGAGTAATCTGAACCTTTCTTTCAGATGATGTTAGTTACCAAACCTATGAAATAATTTTTTTTTCCAGCCAAGTGTCATGGAGGCGGAGTCAAGCTACTCAGGTGCCACAGCCTAGGCCACCTCCTGGCTTGCCCTCACCTCCAAACCCAAGCTGGGCTCTTCATGTCAACCAGGGGCTGGGGGGTAAGCAAAGAGGTGTGTCAGGTTGTGGCACTTAAGCAGCACGGCTCCACCTCCCTGACACTTGGCTTTGAAGTAAAAAGGTGATTTTACAGGTTGGGCGACTACCATGAGCTCCAATAAATGTGCTGTTTACTCTTAAATCTTATAAGCTTTCCAGCAGTGTAGCTCATTCCCTCTAAATGGGTTATCCAGTGAAAAATGTTTTCTTTCAAATCAACTGGTGTCAGAAAGTTATATAGATTTGTAATTTAGTTCTATTAAAAAAGCTCAAGTCTTCCCATACTTATCAGCTGCTGTATGCCCTGCAGGAAGTGTTGTTTTATTTTCAGTCTGACACAGTGCTCTCTGCTGACATCTCTGGCCGAGACAGGAACTGTCCAGAGCAGGAGAGGTTTTCTATGGGGATTCATAAATAACCAAAACAGAGTCTCGGCCAGAGATGTCAGCAGAGAGCACTGTGTCAGACTGAAAATAAAACAACATTTCCTGCAGGACATACAGCGACTGATAAGTACTGGAAGACTTGAAATTTTTTAATAGAAGTAAATTACAAATCTATATAACTTTCTGATATCAGTTGATTTAAAAGAAAAAGATTTTCGCTGGACAACCCCTTTAAGAAGTCCTGGAAGTTACATAAGCTGGGACTTCTTATACCCGTTACCCAACATACTGTTAGCACGTCCCAACCCTGTAGTGTGACCAGTTACATAACTGTTTGTGCTTAGAGGATAGACGTCTCCTGAAGCCATGAATGTGGCCGTTGCTAGTAGTATAAGTGATTGTGTAATGAGTCAGCCATGTCTAGTCATGCTTCCTCTATCAGCAGCACATGTTCTCTGCATGCCTGCTGCATGTCTATCAGATACTATTCAAACAGAAGGGACAGGATCAATCTGGTTTACTGAACCAGTCCTCACCCTTTCTTGGACCTTGCCTAGGGCAGGGTGACGCTGCTATTTGTGCCCAGTGATGCCCATTTCTTGCCATGAAAGGAGACTTCGCTGTCATTTTAAGTTCAACAATTCTCGTCTTCACCCCACAGGTCAAGGTTACAGGATGACGGACATGTGGTGCCTGGGGCTATAAGGCACTCAGCAACTGCGGCACTTATTTCTCAGTCTTCCCATACTTATCAGCTGCTGTATGTCCTGCAGGAAATAGTGTATTCTTTAAAGTCTGACACAGTGCTCTCTGCTGCCACCTCTGTCCATTGACCTGATATAATGTAAGTTGTATCGGGTCATAGCAATGTGTCACCCATTTATACAGCAACGTGTGGTTCTCTAGCTGTTGGGAAACTACAACTCCCATCATGCCCTGACAGCCTAAGGGAACACTGTTATAGGAGGAACTCTGACCCTATAGCTAGGATAACTGCACAAGGTCAGATGCTGCCCATCAGAGGTCATATAGCCTTGGCCATGGAAAAGAGTAGAAATATATAGATATCACAGACATAGTACTACTATATTGCTCATAAGTGTCACAGCCCTGATGAAGGTGAGAAGTGATCATCAAAACATGAGGGGTAATAATAAAAGCAAAGAGGTTCTGCAGCAGCTGTGCTGGGTTATAGCTGGATGCACATCTCTATGTATCAGCTATGTATCCTGTGTGTGACATGTGGACTGGGTGATGGAAGGAAATCCCATACTCACACTGCTCCCTGTGTGATGGCAGATCCAGCAGCTGCACTATGGCCTCTTCCTCCTCCTCAGCAGCCAGAATGCACCGGGGCCCCGGCTCCCGTGATCTCCGCTCCGTCCCCGCTCACCACCTGTGCTCATGGACCTCAGGACATCGCGCGGTCCGGGAGGCCCAGCATCCAAACGCGGAAGTAGCGCAGCTCCATTCACATGAGCGGCGTCAGCGCTGACCAATCAGGCATCAGCCAGCGGCGCCGTCAGCCAATCACAGGCCGCGTCTACTGTTACACTCTTGCAGAATGTTCGATACAGAGAGTTCTGAGAAGTGAGGATGTACCAGGAATGGGCAGAGCAGGGGTAATGCCAGGATGTGTACAGAGAGGGGGGTGAGAGGGAGACAGACGGGTGAGAGCTGGGGAAGTGTGAGGAGCAGAGGGATATAACACAAAAAGTATATATATATATATATATATATATATATATATATATATATATATATATATATGAGAGAGAGAGTGATAGAGAGCGAGAGATAGGAGATAGATAGATAGATAGATAGATAGATAGATAGATAGGAGATAAATAGATAGATAGATAGATAGATAGGAGATAGGTAGATAGATAGATAGTAGATAGTAGATAGATAGATAGGAGATAGATAGATAGATAGATAGATAATACATAGATAGGAGATAGATAGATAGATAGATAGATAGATAGATAGATAGATAGATCAGAAGAATACCGCAGCACTCATGGGATAGAATTCAACACAACGTGCTGCATTCATTTTGAATTTCTTAGATAGATAGATAGATAGATAGATAGATAGATAGATAGATAGATAGATAATACATAGATAGGAGATAGATAGATAACAGATAGATAGATGATAGATAGATAATAGATAGATAGGAGATAGATAGAAGATAGATAGATAGATAATAGATAGATAGATGATAAATAGATAGATAGACAGATAGGAGATAGATAGATAGATAGATAGATAGATAGATAGATAGATAGGAGATAGATAGATAATAGATAGACAGATAGATAGATAGATAGATAGATAGATAATACATAGATAGGAGATAGATAGATAGATAGGAGATAGATAGATAGATAGATAGATAGATAGATAGATAATACATAGATAGGAGATAGATAGATAGATAGATAGATAGATAGATAGATAGATATAAGATAGATAGATAGGAGATAGATAGATAGATAGATAGATAGATAGATAGATAGATAGATCAGAAGAATACCGCAGCACTCATGGGATAGAATTCAACTCAACGTGCTGCATTCATTTTGAATTTCTTAGATAGATAGGAAATAGATAGATAGATAGATAGATAGATAGATAGGAGATAGATAGATAGATAGATAGATAGATAATACATAGATAGGAGATAGATCGATAGATAGATAGATAGATAATAGATAGATAGATAGATAATAGATAGATAGATAATACATAGATAGGAGATAGATAGATAGATAGATAGAAGATAGATAGATAGATAGATAGATAGATAGATAGATAGATAGAAGATAGATAGATAGATAGATAGATAGATAGATAGATAGATGATAAATAGATAGATAGATAGACAGATAGGAGATAGATAGATAGATAGATAGATAGATAGAAGATAGATAGATAATAGATAGATAGATAGATGATAAATAGATAGATAGATAGACAGATAGGAGATAGATAGATAGATAGATAGATAGATAGATAGATAGATAGATAGATAGAGCATAAGGTGGACGCAGCACTCCAGAAGTCTTTGTGTGGTTGGTGCCTGCAGTAAATACCCTTGCGGACCGAGGGTATGAGAGTATACAAGCCAGCAAAATTACCGCAGCACTCCGTAGATAATTTTCAAACCGTGAAGTTTATTGCTTCCACAAGTGCATTTAGCAACGTTTCAGCTCAATCGGTATGAGCCTTTCTCAAGCAGTGCACAGCTTGAGAAAGGCTCATACCGATTGAGCTGAAACGTTGCTAAATGCACTTGTGGAAGCAATAAACTTCACGGTTTGAAAATTATCTACGGAGTGCTGCGGTAATTTTGCTGGCTTAGATAGATAGATAGATAGATAGATAGATAGATAGATAGATAGGAGATAGATAGATAGATAATAGATAGATATAAGATAGATAGATAGATAGATAGATAGATAGATAGGAGATAGATAGATAGATAGATAGGAGATAGATAGATAGATAGATAGATAGATAGATAGATAGATAGATAGATAGATAATAGATAGATATAAGATAGATAGGAGATGGATAGATAATAAACAGAGTTCCGCTGCACTCCTTCGGTGAAAAAATCAAAGTGTTTATTCCATATCAAAAAAGAGATTACATACTGCAACGTTTCTGTCTCATCCCGAGACCTTTCTCAAGCATGATAGATAGATGATGCTTGATAACGGTCTTGGAGAAGACAGAAACGTTGCATCCCTTTTGTTTTGTTGCTACATGCAATAAATACCACTTTTTTTCACCTGAAGCTGGTGTGCTGCGGAATTTTCTTTTGTATTTGTTGGGATCCCGAGCCAAGGGACTTAGGGCCCTATTCCACAGTAACGATAATCGGCTGGATCGGCCCCATTTGGCCCGATTTGGCCGATTATCGTTCGGTGAAATAGGGAGAACGATCAGCCGATGATCGTGTCATCGGCTGATCATTCATTTAGGGCCAGACCTGAAATCATTGTTCCCCCACCGCGCATCGCTACGGTTGAATAGCGGTGCGCGGCGGGCGACCGACGATTTGAGAAGAAACAGCAGCAGCATCATCATCATACATTACCTGGCTGCAGGGCTTCTTCTCTGCGCTGTCTTCCTCCCCGGGTCCCGCGCGCTCTATCTTCTGAATGGCCGATCAGCTGACGGAGCGCTCAGCCAATCACAGGCCGGGACCGCTGCGGCCTGTGATTGGCTGAGTGTGGCCTGTCAACTGACCGGCCATTCAGAAGATAGAGCGCGGGGGACCCGGGGAGGAGACGGAGCGGAGGACAAGCCCTGCAGCCAGGTAATGTATGATGCTGCAATGGCTGCAAGGACATCGGTAACGATGTCCTTGCAGCCCTCGCTCAACGATCATCGGGCCGTGGAATAGGCCCAGTAAACGAGCGGCGATCTAGCAGATCGCCGCTCGTTTACATCGTTGATCGGGCCCTCCTTGGCCCGTGGAATAGGACCCTTACTCTATACAGCACCCACCACCTGGATTCGGAAGTGCGGCTTTCTCCTACTTCTAGATAGATAGATAGATAGATAGATAGATAGATAGATAGATAGATAGGAGATAGATAGATAGATAGATAGATAGATAGATAGATAGATAGATAGGAGATAGATAGATAGATAGGAGATAGATAGATAGATAGATAGATAGATAGATAGATAGGAGATAGATAGATAGATAGGAAAAAGATAGATGGATAGATAGATAGGTAAATAGATAGATAACAGATAGATAGATAGATAGATAGATAGATAAATACATAGATAGATAGATAGATAGATAGATAAATACATAGATAGATAGATAGATAGATAGATAGATAGATAGATAGATAGGAGATAGATAGATAGATAGATAGATAGATAGATAGATAGATAGATAGATAGATAGAAAATCGAGAGATAGATAATAATAATAATAATAATAATTTTTATTTATATAGCGCCAACATATTCCGCAGCACTTTACAATTCTGGGGATACATACATAGACAAAAAATAGATATTACAGAGATACATATAATTATCCATACATGAGGAGTGAGGTCCCTGCTCGCATGCATGAGCTTACACACTATCAGGAAAGGGTGCGAGACAGAATGGCAGAGGGGCAAAGTGCTTCATTGTTCTTATAGTCCGGCCATTATTATAAATAAGGCAGTGCAGGTAAGGGTCTAAGTGCTTAAATGCTTGGTGTGTGTGTGTGTGTGGCGGGGGTAGGTGTGTGTGTGTGTGTGTGGCGGGGGTAGGTGTGTGGGGGGGGGGGAGGTTGAGGGTAGCAGTCAAAATTAGGGAACCTGGTAAGCCTGCTTGAACAGATGTGTTTTGAGGGCACGTTTGAAGCTTTGTGTATTGGAGGTGAGTCTGACAGTCTTGGGTAATGTATTCCATAGAACTGGTGCAGCTCGGGTGAAGTCCTGGAGACGAAAGTGAGAGGTGCGGATTAAGGTGGATGTTAGCCTTAAGTCGTTAGAGGAGCGTAAGGCACGGGTAGGGCGGTAGACAGAGATGAGGGAGGAGATATAGGGAGGTGCAGCACTGTGTTTAATAGGCAGCCAGTGTAGTGACTGGCACAGGGGGGAGGCATCGGTATAGTGGCTGGACAGGGAAATGAGCCTGGCCGCTGTATTAAGAATGGACTGGAGAGAGGAGAGTTTAGAGGAAGGAAGGCCGATTAGTAAGGAATTGCAGTAGTCAAGACGGGAATGAATCAGAGCGACAATGAGAGTTTTAGCAGATTCAACAGTAAGGAAGGGACGGATTTTAGAGATGTTTTTTAGATGCAGATTACAGGAACGTGAAAGAGATTTAATATGAGGAGTGAAAGAGAGATCCGAGTCAAACATAATCCCAAGGCAGCGGGCTTTTTGTGTAGGGGTTATGGTCGCACCACAGACAGAGATGGAAATGTCAGGTGGAGGGTGTTTAGCAGAGGGAGGGAAGACTAGAAGCTCAGTCTTAGAAAGGTTTAGTTTTAGGAATAGGGAGGACATAGCGTTAGAGACGGCAGACAGACAGTTACTGGTGTTCTGTAGAAGAGCGGGGGTGATATCACGGGAGGAGGTATACAGCTGGGTATCATCAACATAGAGATGGTATATAGCTGGGTGATATCACAGGAGGAGGTATACAGCTGGGTATCATCAGCATAGAGATGGTATATAGCTGGGTGATATCACAGGAGGAGGTATACAGCTGGGTATCATCAGCATAGAGATGGTACTGAAAACCAAACTTACTGGTTGTTTGTCCGATGGGTAAAATGTAAAGTGAGAAAAGGAGAGGGCCCAGGACTGATCCCTGGGGAACCCCGACTGTAAGGGGGAGAGAAGATGAGGTGGAGCCAGAAAGTGATACGCTAAAGGAGCGGTCGGAGAGATAGGAGGAGAACCAGGAAAGAGTCCTTGAGGCCGATAGAGCGGAGCATGGAGAGGAGGAGCTGGTGGTCTACAGTGTCAAAAGCTGCCGATAGGTCCAGGAGAATGAGAAGTGAATGGTCACCTTTAGATTTGGCGGTGAGGAGATCATTAGAGACTTTAGTCAGGGCAGTTTCTGTAGAGTGGTGAGGACGGAAACCGGACTGAAGGGGGTCAAGGAGAGAGTTGTCAGAGAGGTAGCAGGTTAGGCGGGAATAGACCAGACGTTCCAACAGTTTGGAGATAAAAGGAAGATTAGAGACAGGTGGGTAGTTGGCTGCACAGGAGGGGTCTAGGGAGGGTTTTTTCAGTAATGGAGTGATAATGGAGTGTTTGAAAGTTGAGGGGAAAATGCCAGAGGAGAGGGAGAGGTTGAAGATTTTATTAAGGTAAGTAGTGACAACAGGAGAGAGACTGGACAAGGTGTGAGGGAATAGGGTCACTAGGGCAGGTGGTGGGGCAAGAGGAGGAGAGGAGTCTGGAGACTTCCTCCTCTGTCACTGAGAGGGATGAGGAGGAACAGTGAGAAGGAATAGGATTAATATTACTTGGGGAATGGGAGATGATCTCCTGGCGGATTGTGTCTATTTTATCCAAGTAGTTGGCTAAGTCTTCAGCACAGAGGTTAGTGATGGGTGTCTGAACCTTGGGTTTAAAGGGAACCAATCACACTAAAATAGGCTATAAAGCTAAGGAAACGTGCTGGTAGATCAGCCAGCACGCTTCCTAACCATCCCCCTGTCCCCTCCGTCCCCTGTACATAGAGCCCGCAAAGTTAGTTTATTAGCTTCCCGGGCTCTATGCAAATTACCATCTAAGTAGTCACTGTGGGCGGGCGGCTTCTTCAAGTAGTCACGGTGGGCGGGTGTCTTCGTCAAGTAGTCACTGTCCTGGGCCGGCTCCGGCGCTGTTATCACGCCCCTCTGGGCGTGTGTAGAAAGCGCCGCATGGTGACGTTATTAGGGGGGGCCGGCATTGCATGTCGGCCTGGCCGACATCTTTACTAAGCTGCGCATGCGCAGTACTGTGGGTGAAGCCACAGCTGTACTAGGCCGCGCAGGCGCAGTACTGCAGCGTCTTCTCCGGCTGCACTGCGCATTCGCAGCTTAGAGAAGACGTCGGCCATGCCGACGTGCAATGCCGGCCCCCCCTAATGACGTCACCATGCGGCGCTTTCTACACACGCGCCAGAGGGGCGTGATAACAGCGCCGGAGCCGGCCCAGGACAGTGACTACTTGACGAAGACACCCGCCCACCGTGACTACTTAGATGGTAATTTGCATAGAGCCCGGGAAGCTAATAAACTAACTTTGCAGGCTCTATGTACAGGGGACGGAGGGGACAGGGAGATGGTTAGGAAGCGTGCTGGCTGATCTACCAGCACGTTTCCTTAGCTTTATAGCCTATTTTAGTGTGATTGGTTCCCTTTAAGGAGAGAGTTGAGGGTATCAAAGAGGCGTTTTGGGTTATGGGAAAGAGAAGAGATCAGAGTGGTAAAGTAGGATTGCTTAGCAGAGTGAAGAGCTGAGAGGCAATAGATAGATAGATAGATAGATAGATAGGAGATAGATAGGAGATAGATAGATAGGTGGATAGATAGATACATACATAGATAGATAGATAGATACAGGCCCGCTTCTGGCATGAGGCGGAATGAGCCTTCCGCCTCAGGCGGCAGAATTTGCGGTCCTGCAGGGGGCGGCATTATGTCCCCCCTGCTGTCATTTTTGTTAAGTATCACTTAACAAAAATGACAGCGGCCGCTCACCTGTCCCGTTGCCCGCGCTCTCCACATCCCGTCAGGTCCCGCGATGTCAACCTGCAGCTGTCACGGACCTCCAGGCTGTGGTGAGTGCCCGGGGTCGGTGGGGGACGCGCTGGGGTGATCGGGTCGCGCGGGACCGCCCCGCGCGACCCGATCACCCTACTCACTCACCACAGCCTGGAGGTCCGTGACAGCTGCAGGGTGACATCGCGGGACCTGACGGGATGTGGAGACAGCAGAGATCGCGGGCCGGCTGCGGTGTGGGACAGGTGAGTAGATGGCTGCTGCTGCTGCGGCGGCGGGGGGGGGGGGGGTTGTTGTTCCGGGGGGACGCCGGCTATCACTCGGGGCGGCCGCCTGAGGTTTGCCTCAGGCGGCAGAAACCCTTGAATCGGCCCTGGATAGATAGATAGATAGATAGGAGATAGATAGATAGATAGATAGATAGATAGATAGATAGATGATAGATAGATAGATAGGAGATAGAAAGATAGATAGATAGATAGATAGAGAGATAGATAGGAGATAGATAGGCGATAGATAGATAGATAGATAGATAGATAGATAGATAGATAGATAGATCATAGATAAGTAAATAGATAGGAGAGAGAGAGGATAGATAGATAGATAGATAGATAGATAGATAGATAGATAGATAGATAGATAGATTTTATGCTGCGTTTACACGGAACGATAATTCGCCCGATCGTACGAATAACAATGTCGGAGTACCAATTTTTTTTTTCATAACGATCAGCGTTTAGACGGTATATCGTACGGAAATTCATTTTGCGATCGTTTGGCAATCGCTTAAGCCTATTTCACACCTAGGTTAAATTGGTGAACGGAACGATCTGCGAATTTTTTGCGAACGATCAACGACGATTTGAGAAGTTGTTGAAAGATCAAAATGAACAATTCTCGCTCATTGTTCGATCGTTCGCTGCGTTTACACGTACGATTATCGTTCGAATTTGATAGTTATCGTGCGAATTTGCACGATAATCGTTCCGTGTAAACGCAGCATTAGTATCCATTGCTTACCCAGTTGCAGCATAGTCCTGCTCATACATTGTTCTGGTCCCAGATCCGTTTAGATTAGAGAAATTATAGATTTAAGGTAGTTAGAGAAAAAGGGAGAGATGAAACCAATTTACATGGATACAGCAAATAGATTTGAGATAGATAGGCAGATAGATCTTCAGGAAAAATTGCAGAACTACTCAAAAAATATTGTGCAAAAAGAATAACTTTTGATTATTTTACCATAACAATGACATTATAGCCCAACAACACCGAACCGATGTTGTTGTTATGGAACAAATAAATTAATACATTCTTTAATATATATATATATATATATATATATATATATATATATATATATATATATACTAGAAAATGTACCCGGCGCTTCCCGGGTATAAAGTGTCAGTATGTTAATTAGATTTGTTCTAAGGTGCCCAGGAGGCCAAGCTAAAGGTATTGTTTCATCTGAGTTAATCAGTGGAATTAGTTTATACCTGTAGTGCATAGTTGGAGGGGTTCTGTATACCCACAATGTATAGTTTTTAGGGGTCTCGCTTATCTGTACATAGTGCATAGTCTGTGCATAGTTGGGGGGGCTGTATACCTATAGTGTATAGTTGGGGGGTGTCCTGTATACCTGTAGTGTGTATTTCAGGGGGGCTGTATACCTGTAGTGTATAGTTGAGGGAGGTCCTGTATACCTGCAGTGTACAGTTGGTGAAGGTCCTGTATACCTGTACTGTATAGTTCGGGGGTCCTGTATACCTGTAGTATATAGTTGGTGCTGTATACCTGTAATGTATAGTTGGTGGAGGTCTTGTATACCTGTAGTTTATAGTTTGAGGGTTCTGGATACCTATAGTGTATAATTGGTGGAGGTATTGTATACCTGTAGTATATAGTTCGGGGGTCCTGTATACCTGTAGTAAATAGTTTGAGGGTCCTGTATAACTATAGTATAGAGTTGGTGGAGGTCCTGTATACCTGTAGTGTATAGTTTGGGGTCCTATATACCTGTAGTATATAGCTGGTGGAGTTCCTGTATACCTGTAGTATATGTGGGGTCCTGTATACTTGTAGTATAGAGTTGGTGAAGGTGCTGTATACCTATATTATAGAGTTGGTGTAGGTCCTGTATACCTGTAGTGTATAGTTTTGAGGTCCTGTATACCTGTAGTGTATCGTTTGAGGTCCTATATACCTGTAGTATATAGTTGGTGGAGTTCCTGTATACCTGTAGTGTATAGTTTTGGGGTCCTGTATACCTGTAGTGTATAGTTTGGGGTCCTGTATACCTGTAGTATATAGTTGGTGGAGGTCCTGTATACCTGAAGTATATAGTTGGTGGAGGTCCTGTATACCTGTAGTATATAGTTTTGGGGTCCTGTTTACCTGTAGTGTAAAGTTTGGGGTCCTGTATACCTGTAGTATATAGTTTTGTGGAGGTCCCGTGCTCCTGTAGTGTATAGTTTTGGGGTCCTGTATACCTGTAGTGTCCTGTATACCTGCAGGGTTGTATTTACCCGTATGGCAGTGTTATTCAGTCACAGTGTGTCTGTATTGGTCATGTCTGGTATGGCGGTGTTATCCAGTCACAGTATGGCGGTATTGGTCAGGTCTGGTGTGGCGGTGTTATCCAGTCACGGTATGGTGGTATTGGTCAGGTCTGGTATAGCGGTGTTATCCAGTCACAGTATGGCAGTATTGGTCAGGTCTGATATGATGGTGTTATCCAGTCACAGTATGGTGGTATTGGTCAGGTCTGGTGTGGCGGTGTTACCCAGTCACAGTTTGCCGGTATTGGTTAGGTCTGGTATGGCAGTGTTATCCAGTCACAGTATGGCGGTATTGGTCAGGTCTGGTATGACAGTGTTATCCAGCACAGTATGGCGGTATTGGTCAGGTCTGGTATGGCAGTGTTATCCAGTCACAGTATGGCGGTATTGGTCAGGTCTGGTATGACAGTGTTATCCAGCACAATATAGCGGTATTGGTCAGGTCTGGTGTGGCGGTGTTATCCATTCACAGTATGGCTGTATTGGTCAGGTCTGGTATGACAGTGTTATCCAGTCACAGTTTGGTATACCTGTAGTGCCCTGTATATACATGTCCTGTATAGCTGGAGTAGGGGGCCCTGTATATACATGTACTGTATGGATGGAGTAGGGGGCCCTGTATATACATGTACTGTATAGATGGAGTAGGGGGCCCTGTATATACATGTACTGTATGGATGGAGTAGGGGGTCCTGTATATACATGTACTGTATAGATGGAGTAGGGGGTCCTGTATATACATGTACTGTATAGATGGAGTAGGGGGTCCTGTATATACATGTACTGTATAGATGGAGTAGGGGGTCCTGTATACATGTACTGTATAGATGGAGTAGGAGGTCCTGTGTATACATGTACTGTATAGATGGAGTAGGGGGTCTTGTATATACATGTATAGATGGAGTAGGAGGTCCTGTATATACATGTACTGTATAGATGGAGTAGGGGGCCCTGTATATACATGTACTGTATAGATGGAGTAGGGGGCCCTGTATATACATGTACTGTATAGATGGAGTAGGGGGCCCTGTATATACATGTACTGTATGGATGGAGTAGGGGGTCCTGTATATACATGTACTGTATAGATGGAGTAGGGGGCCCTGTATATACATGTACTGTATAGATGGAGTAGGGGGCCCTGTATATACATGTACTGTATAGATGGAGTAGGGGGCCCTGTATATACATGTACTGTATAGATGGAGTAGGGGGTCCTGTATATACATGTACTGTATGGATGGAGTAGGGGGTCCTGTATATACATGTACTGTATAGATGGAGTAGGGGGCCCTGTATATACATGTACTGTATGGATGGAGTAGGGGGCCCTGTATATACATGTACTGTATAGATGGAGTAGGGGGTCCTGTATATACATGTACTGTATAGATGGAGTAGGGGGTCCTGTATATACATGTACTGTATAGATGGAGTAGGGGGCCCTGTATATACATGTACTGTATAGATGGAGTAGGGGGTCCTGTATATATATGTACTGTATAGATGGAGTAGGGGGTCCTGTATATACATGTACTGTATAGATGGAGTAGGGGGTCCTGTATATATATGTACTGTATAGATGGAGTAGGGGGCCCTGTATATACATGTACTGTATAGATGGAGTAGGGGCCCTGTATATACATGTACTGTATAGATGGAGTAGGGGGTCCTGTATATACATGTACTGTATAGATGGAGTTGGGGGTTCTGTATATACATGTACTGTATAGATGGAGTAGGGGGCCCTGTATATACATGTACTGTATAGATGGAGTAGGGGGCCCTGTATATATACATGTACTGTATAGATGGAGTAGGGGGTCCTGTATATACATGTACTGTATAGATGGAGTAGGGGGCCCTGTATATACATGTACTGTATAGATGGAGTAGGGGGTCCTGTATATACATGTACTGTATAGATGGAGTAGGGGGTCCTGTATATACATGTACTGTATAGATGGAGTAGGGGGCCCTGTATATACATGTACTGTATAGATGGAGTAGGGGGTCCTGTATATACATGTACTGTATAGATGGAGTAGGGGGTCCTGTATATACATGTACTGTATAGATGGAGTAGGGGGCCCTGTATATACATGTACTGTATAGATGGAGTAGGGGGCCCTGTATATACATGTACTGTATAGATGGAGTAGGGGGTCCTGTATATACATGTACTGTATAGATGGAGTAGGGGATCCTGTATATACATGTCCTGTATAGATGGAGTAGGGGGTCTACCAGTTATTACTGTGGATGTTGTGAGGCAGCTTCCCTAGCAACCATTGCTCCCTGTGAAAATGAAAGCAGTAATCCTATTGGTTGCTAAGGCTCCAACTGCCGTGTCTGCTGCAGCTAATTATATCACCTGTGTTTGCAGTGAGGAGATTTTCCCATTCATCTCTATGGGGCGCCTCTCTTTCCCCTCCCCCTCCCCTCCTGTACATGTGGCGGGGACGGGACCTTCGAAATAACCTTCCCGGGCACCCTATGTATCTGTGGGCCAAATTTGGGGTCAAACGGTTCAGGCGTTTGGAAGTCTATTTGGGACAGACAGACAGAAGGACAGACAGACAGACTTTGATTTTTATGATATATATATATATATATATATATATATATATGTATATATATTTGTAAATAGTGCAAGATAAATAAAGAAATAGATATACAGATATGCCATAAATAAATAAATATAGACACCCCCTATTTTCACCCCCTCCTTGCTCTTCTGCTATATAGAACCTCAGCTTTAAAGGGCAACAATCAGCACATATGAGCTCACTGGGCTCCCAGAATACAAAATGGGAAAAAATGGGAAAAAAGTAGTGTACATGGTATCACAGGCTGATTATTGCTTTTATGGGTGAATATGGTGCCTTATGTTACATCTAATATTCTAGCTTCTTTATTGTCAGATGATCAGCAAATGTCTGCCATTTTATTACAGTCTGTAAAAGGAGATTTGAGGGACTATAACTTGCAGACAGTCCTTGACCAGGAGCCCTGTTAGGTCAAGCGGTCATGACAAAGAAGGGCTCCTCACTGGGATAAGAGAGCCACCTGTCAGAGCGGCTCCCATGCTGAGCTGGACTGGAGTGCCTGTTACACTTAGTGGTCACCATGACCTTGCAGGGAACTTGTTTGGCCAAAGAAGACTAATTTTGGCAAAATCAGAAAAGCATCTGATAAGACAACCCCTTTTAAGTGTCACTGTCTTTAATTTAATTTATTATTTTTTTTTTTGCAGATATCAATAGTACGGGCGATTTTAAGAAACGTTGTAATTGGGTTTATTAGCCGAAAAATGCATTTATATGGTGAAAAAGCAGTTTGAATCTCTCCCCCCGTCTTCATTGTTCTCTATGGGGAGGGGAGGGGTTGAGGGAGATGAGGCGCTAAAACAGGACAACAAAGAGTTAATTTACAGCTACATCACCGGGCTATCTCCTCTGAAGTCAGCACTGACCTCTCTGACCTCTGAATACCAGCTTTCGCACAGGTCCCACTGTGTAATCCTTTGTTCTCTGCTCTCTGCTGGCGACTAATCTCCCCCCTCCCCTCTCCATAGAACAGACAGGGCTTGACTGATCTAAAAGTGTCGAGATTTCCTGATAATGAGCAGTGACTGAGAGAGAGGAGGGGGAGGGGGGGACCTGGGGAAAGTCTTTTTGAATGCAGATAATGACATATTTGCCTAATAAACCCAATTACAAAGTTTCTTAAAATCACCTGGACTATTGATTTCTGCAAAAAAACAAAAACAAAAAAAAACGACAGTGACACTTTAAAACCAGGCCAAGGGGCCTACAAGAATGAGAACAAGAATTCACTTTTTTAAAATCTTCCCCTATGTTCACTTTTAGATAAACAGAGACAATATTTCCTTATCCACAGACTATCATACCGTGTGGCCATAGGTTTATCTGATGGTCTTTTATGTAGCCAGTCGCAGGGTGTAGCCAGCTCTATTGTTACCTGAAGCTCCCGTTGCCTGAAGCAGAATGCTCTGCAAACATGGGCTCCATTGTGGCTCCTAATACTGGCTACAGGCATTAACCAATTATTAGCTCAGACAAACAAATTTCATTGTATCTGGACAGGCCGGTTACAGATAATCTGCTGGAAAAGCGATTACAGGTGATAAAACTTTATAATAGATTGTCCATTTATAACAGGTTGTTCTGCCTTTGTGGCAGGAATTCTATGCTAATACGGGAGTTAATGTTGCAAGCCTGTCTTTATTTTAGGCAATTAAAAAGACATTTGTTTTCTCAGTGTAATGCCCGATACAGTCAAAAAACACATAAAAAACACAATTCAGCTATAGCAGAAGTGCATCACTCAAATACCTTCAGCACAGAGGATTAAAGGGGTTGTCCAGCAAAAATCTTTTTCTTTTAAATCAACTGGTGTCAGAAAGTTATATAGATTTGTAATTTCCTTCTATATAAAAATCTCAAGTCTTCCAGTACTTACCAGCTGCTGTATGTCCTGCAGGAAGTGGTGTATACTTTCCAGTCTGACATGATGCTCTCTGCTGCCACCTCTGTCCATGTCAGGAATTGTCCAGAGCAGCAGCAAATCCCCATAGGAAACCTTTCCTGCTCTGGACAGTTCTTGTCTTGGACAGAGATGGCAGCAGAGAGCACTGAAAAGAAAACACCACTTTCTGCAGGACATACAGCAGCTGATAGGTGATGGAAGACTTGAGATTTTTAAATTACAAATCTATATAACTTTCTGAAACTAGTTTATTTGAAAGAAAAAGATTTTCACTGGATAACCACTTTAATGGAGCCTTGGTATACTCGTGAGTCTCTGGCAGGAGATGGAGGCGTCTGTTTTCAGGATGGTAGGGACTCCTAGCAGTCGGACCCCTCTGAGATCACACAGTGATCCCCTATCCTGTGGATAGGCGATAACTTGTAAGACAACCATCTCTTTTTAAGTGATAGGTTAAGAAAAGATCCTATTAGGGATTTCTGCTCCAACATGATGTACATCCAGGGGACCCATTACATCCATGAATGATATACTATATATATACTGTATATATATATATATATATATATATATATATATATATATATATATATATATATATACTATACACTTTAAACTAGTCCTAAAGGCCCTATTCTGTTGTCAAATCTGTTGGTGGAATAGGGCCTTAACTTTAAAGAAATACACTCTATACATTGCTAATGTGGTAAATGACTATCCTAGCTGCAAATGTCTGGTTTTTGGTGCAATATCTACATAGGTGTATAGAGGCCCATTTCCAGCAACTATCACTCCAGTGTTCTAATGCTACAATGTGTTTGCTCATTGGCTCAGAAGGCTAATTGATGATTAGAAAACCCTTGTGCAATCATGTTCACACATCTGAAAACAGTCTAGCTCGTTACAGAAGCTACAAAACTGACCTTCCTTTGAGCAGATTGTGTTTCTGGAGCATCACATTTGTGGGGTCAATTAAACGCTCAAAATGGCCAGAAAAAGAGAACTTTCATCTGAAACTTGACAATCTTTTCTTGTTCTTAGAAATGAAGGCTATTCCATGCTAAGAAGTTGAAGATTTCCTACAACGGTGTGTACTACTCCCTTCAGAGGACAGCACAAACAGGCTCTAACCAGAGTAGAAAAAGAAGTGGGAGGCCGTGTTGCACAACTAAGCAAGAAGATAAGCACATTAGAGTCTCTAGTTTGAGAAACAGACGCCTCACAGGTCCCCAACTGGCATCTTCATTAAATAGTACCCGCAAAACACCAGTGTCATCATCTACAGTGAAGAGGCGGCTGCGGGATTTTGGGCTTCAGGGCAGAGTGGCAAAGAAAAAGCCATATCTGAGACTGGCCAATAAAAGAAAAAGATTAAGATGGGCAAAAGAACACAGACATTGGACAGAGGAAGACTGGAAAAAAGTGTTGTGGACGGATGAATCCAAGTTTGAGGTGTTTGGATCACAAAGAAGAATGTTTGTGAGACGCAGAAGAAATGAGAAGATGCTGGAAGAATGCCTGACGCCATCTGTTAAGCATGGTGGAGGTAATGTGATGGTCTGGGGTTGCTTTGGTGCTGGTAAGGTGGGAGATTTGTACAGGGTAAAAGGGATTCTGAATAAGGAAGGCTATCACTCTGCACCGCCATGCCATACCCAGTGGACAGCGCCTGATTGGAGCCAATTTCATCCTACAACAGGACAATGACCCTAAACACACCTCCAAATTGTGCAAGAACTATTTACAGCAGAAGCAGCAGCTGGTATTCTATCATAGGTAATGGAGTGGCCAGCGCAGTCACCAGATCACCACCCCATTGAGCTGTTGTGGAAGCAGCTTGACCGTATGGTACGCCAGAAGTGCCCATCCAACCAATCCAACTTGTTGGAGCTGCTTCTAGAAGCGTGGGGGGCAATTTCTCCAGTTTACCTCAACAGATTAATAGCTAGAATGCCAAAGGTGTGCAATGCTGGAATTGCTGCAAAAGGAGGATTCTCTGACGAAAGCAAAGTTTGATGTAAGAACAATGTTATTTCACATACAAATCATTATTTCTAACCTTGTCAATGTCTTGACTCTATTTTCTATTTATTTCACAATGGTGGTGAATAAGTGTGACTTTTCATGGAAAACACAAAATTGTTTGGGTGACCCCAAACTTTTGAACGGTAGTGTATATAATTTTCTCCTATAGATTCACTGAAACAAAATTGTACACTATACTAGAAAAGAGGGCTAAGCTACTGACAGACTCTTTTGGCAGCAGCTTACTTAGTAAAGTTTTATTAGCTGTCAGTACAGTGGTAATCTCTGTGACTCCAACTCCAGGAAAAATGTAAAACTTCAGATATATTATTATCTATACATGGATGTTTGTAAAAGTGTAGACGCCGACGTTTGAAGTGTAACCTTCTTAATCATCATAATCATGGCATGCGTGATTAAGATGGTCTCACATTTTTACAAACAACCATGTTGGCTCTGGCGTAGTGGTCATGGAGGCAGACCACGCAGCTGTTATGGGGCCCGTGCGGCAGAGGGCGCCACCCTGGCTAAGCGTGGTCTGCCTCCATGGTACGGCTCACACCAGCCTAGCGCACCCGCCCCCCCTTCCCCAGTCTTTATTAGGGCATGACCCCCACTCTTCCCCCAAACCACAAATCCCCAATATTCCTCCCCCCCAGACAACCAACCCCCCTTTCCCACAGCCATCGGCCCACACTAACCACCCGAGCTCCTCCTCCTCTCCCCTTGGACCAGCATACAAGCTCACCCTTGTGAGCCCGTCATCTGGCGTTTGTTCCCTGGCACCCAAGTGACCTCACTCTGTGCTCACCACAGCCGCCTCGTGGACTTCTGATCCCATCTCTGAAGTGACAGGCTTCTCAGCCAATCACTGGCTGAAATGGGACAACGCCGTGGCCAGTGATTGGCTGAGCAGCCTGTCACTCCAGAGACAGATTCGGAAGTGTGGTGCAGTGAGCAGAGAACACAGGAACAAAGCAGCAGGACACCGGACCCTTAACAGGTAAGTATAATCATTATTTTTTTTCCTTTTCCCTAGCATTAGCCAATAGCCGTGCATCATTATTACACGCAGCGATGTGTGTGGTCGGCAGATAATCATTTTTTCATGTGAAAAGACAATGATCAGCCCATGATTGTTTCTTAGGCTGATCGCTGTCTTTATTACACAGAGCGGTAATCTGCCGAATCGTTTTTTTCTCGTTCCCCCGAGTGAGTCCGGGGAGGGCCGCGGGGAGCTGCGGGGGGCTGCCCGGGTGATCGCTAGATCGTCTGTGCAGCCCATATGGATAGCGGCGGTCTGCTGCTGCCGCTCCTATTCCACGGAGCGATGGCAGCATATCGCTTCTATCCCAGTCGTTTGTCTCTCAACATGTTTGAAAGACAAAATACACAACGATCAGCCGACAATGGCTGATATCGTCCGAATACGGCCGATATTCGTTCCGTGGAATAGGGCCTTTACATGGCCTGACCCCTTGCTGATCTTGCAGATCAGTGCTGACTTGTTTGTCTCTGCTTATATAGACCCTATGGCAGAGACATAGAGCTCAGTAACTGATACATTCACTGACTTTTCTTTGATGGTAAAGCCCTTTAAATAAGCATATGTTTGGTAGTCACTGACAGATCAGTACAGTATGTAGATAGATTTCATGTAGTAGGCCGATGCCTCCTGACAATGGCTTATTCTTCACAGTAAACAATCTCCCCATGTGTTAAGTGTGTTCTTGTAAGTAATCTCCATGACAGCGCATCCACATCATCAGTACGGAGACATCTCCTGCACCCTGCCGGGAGACGATATGGATATGGGATAACTTAATAAACACATTACACCACATGTAGAAGACTTTCCCCTAAAGGTTATGTTCCCTGAGAAAGCAACGTTTCATTCCCCAGGGTTCCCTGATCCAACCCTTGTATCACTTAGAAGTCTATTTTATTGGTTTAGGAGAACATTTATAGATTCCCCGAGCTATTGTTTCCTCATAATACAGACAAAAACACTGTTACGGGATTGATTCATAAGCACAACCTATAATAACTTGCCTTGGGGAGGGTGTCAAAGGCGCAGAGATCAATAAGATATTATCTGGTAGTTTGTATAGAACAAGCAGTCATATGTCTGTTTCATCTAGAGATCTGCGCTCGGCTCCTATCCCCTCAGGCCGACTGTGCTGGAGCGCTTGTGCTATAGTTTTATCTATACTGTTATTTACTGCTGAGTAAAGCATGGCTCCTGGCCTGGAACATGGCTTATCTGGCGGCTTCTTACCTTCTCTTCCATTCCATCAGTGTTTTAGTACAAATATATCTTTTTCGAACAATTATTAAAAAAAAATCTTATAGTTTCCCTTTAAATGCAAGGATTTATATGCCATGTTGGAGGAACTGGAGGTTTCTAGATTGTAACCTAATAATGAATCTATAGAAGCAGAAAATCCCTTTGTTTTAGGGTCCTATTACACGAAGCGATTTTTAACGATTGACTAACGATAAACGATCGCAAACGAGATTGTTTATCATTAACCTGAAATCGTTCACCATATTACACAGAACGATAGTCGTTAGTTACGATCGTTACTACGCTGGTTATTGCGATTGTAACTATGATCGTTTACTCCATCTGATCCCGGCAAAACAATGGACAACGTGCAATTACACCGAACGATTAGTGAAAAAATGCGGAACTTGAGCGAACGAATGTGGAATTACAGCGAACGTTTAGCGAACGATTAACAATCATTTTAGGTCCAGATCTAAATAAACGATCAACGACACACAAACGATTTTTCGATCGTTGCCTGCAATTACACAGAACGATTATTGTTTAAATTCGAACGATACAATGATTTTTCGCGCGATAATCGTCCCGTGTAATAGGGCCCTTAAGGCCCTATTCCACGGAACGATTATTGGCTGTATTCGGCCGATAATCGTCTTGTGGAATAGAAGAACTAGATTTTTATCGTTAACCTGAAATTGTTCACCATATTACACAGAACAATGGTCGTTAGTTACGATCGTTACTATGATCGTTACTATGATCGTTTATTCCTTCTGATCCCAGCAAAACAATGAACAATGTGCAATTACACTGAACGATTAGTGAACAAATGCGGAACTTGAGCAAACGAATGGCGAATTACAGCGATCGATTAACAATAATTTTAGGTTCAGATCTAAATCAACGATCAACGACATACGAACGATTTTTCGATCGTTGCCTGCAATTACACAAAACGATTATCGTTTAAATTAGAACGATCTAACGATTTTTCGCACAATAATCATCCGGTGTAATAGGGCCCTAACTGGGGTCTATGAATGTGTCTAATTTCCATGGCAAACAGTCTCCAGAGAACAATCCCAATGCAGGTGTCTCATTAGCACAGCCCTTCTCTATATGTTTTATTACAGCAAATGGACATCATGGAGGGGATCTCTTGCTCGGGACCTTCCCTCTATAAATCAGAACACAATGTATGAGCTACTTTTGCTCAAGTTGAGTGAAGACAATGGATAGTGATGGACATGAATGACATTGCCTTCTATTGCATTGCTACAGTTTTGCTGTGGGGTTAGAGAAGCTGCACCCCTGGTACATGCTCGACCACCATTCCCTTCTCACTGGGGTCATACACTGAGGAGGAACTGGGGGCTCAGGACCCCCAGTCTAGTCAATAGTGAAGGTACCAAATTGTATCTGTCCTATTGATAGCTGGTAAATGACCATAGTGGAAAAACGCTCAACAGAAGCTTATAAAGGTCTTTTTACTTTGTTTTAGAAGGTGCAAACTAATTTGTATATGGAGGAACAATATAAAAAATTCCCCGATGACGTCCCTTTCGGTGAGGTGTTCCTACCAGTCATAGGAAACACTATGTCGCTGAATATTACCATCATTATCCCCGTCCTAATGGCCCAAGGACTCATTTACTCCTTACAGTGTGATAGGACTTGGCTGGGCTCAGACTTTTTTACTGCAGTAGCCAGATGTCAAAAATCCCATGTACATCTTCTAGTAACTCACATCCCTCCCTTTTCCTTCATTTTTTACAGAGTTTTTTTTTCCACGCTGAGTTTAATAGGGGAAACCACAAGCAGGAGAACACATGTTAAAGTAGAAGCAGCTTCGGGTTATTTTCTACAGCTGCTTTTACTGCACAGCAATTGGCTTCACCAGGGGTGGGACAGCGCCTGTTGGCTCTGATCACCATTGACTTTGGAATCTGCCACTGAGGTTCAAGGCCAAGCGCCCCTCCTGCCCCTTGTATAATCCACCAAGATGAGTCAACTGGGTAACGTTACATGTCGCTAAAAGGGTAGCCAGAGGTAACGAAAACTGTGGAAGGTTGTTATGGTGGTCAAATTTACTTTGGGCTTCTCGACTGTTCATCGATGCAGGGGATGGCAGCAGCGTATTCCCCTCTTACCCCTTAAAGGGATATTCTGGTATCAGAAGACAATTATCACCCCAAGATATATAATTTACTAAGAGTGTGTGATCACTAATAGTACTGGATATACAAAAAAAAGGAGTCCATCGAATGAGTCGCAAAACATGGGAATAGCCAGATATCCCTCCTAGGAGTGAAACCCATTTCTAAGGGGTGCCTTCTAGTGAGGAGATCACCAAACCACCCTGATACGTAGCCCCTAGGTTGCGCGTATTGGGACACAAATAGGAAAATACCAGGGTGGCCCCTTTTGCATCAAAGTCTAACTCAATTGCGAGTACTGCGACAAGGCAAGGGACATACCTAAGCCAGACATCCATCCACAGACAGCTGTTTCAGGATGGCTTCTTCAGTGCCGGCATCAGCACAAGGCTTACCGGGCAAGTGTAGGGGCCCAGAGGGTTCAGATAATCTAATGTTCAGCCCACTCACTACTGTAGTGCAGGGTGAGCAGCCTGAATATCAAAAAACACAGGAGACAGGACAGCACCTGCACAGAGAGAGAAAAGGGTGGAGGACCTGATCACATGACCGGAAGGTCCTTACACCTTACAGTGTGAACAGCAGCAGAGACAGAGAGGAAGAGGGAGAAGACTGAGCTGTAAGTGCTGTGTGTTAGTGTCTGAGTGTGTCTCTGTCAGTCTGTTAGTATCAGTCAGTGTCTGTGTCAGTCTGTTAGTATCAGTCAGTCAGTGTGTATCAGTCAGTGTCTGTGTCAACAATGTGTGTTTGTGAATGTTAGTGGTGTCTCAAGTGACTGTGCATAGTGGATGGATGAGGGGCCCGCTGAGGGCCCTATTACACGGGACGATTATTGTGCAAAAAATCGTTCGAATTTAAATGATAATCGTTCTGTGTAATTCCATCAACGATCGAAAAATCGTTCATATGTCATTGATCCTTGATTTAGATCTGAACCTAAAATTATTGTTAATCGTTCACTAACCATTCGCTGTAATTCCACATTCGTCCGCTCAAGTTCTGCATTTGTTCACTAATCGTTCAGTGTAATTGCACACTGCCCATTGTTTTGCTGAGATCAGAAGGAATAATCAATCATAGTAACGATCGCAATAACGATTGTAGTAACGATTGTAACTAACGACCATCGTTTTGTGTAATATGGTGAACGATTTCAGGTTAACGATAAACAATCTCGTTTGCCATCATTTATCGCTAGTTGTTAATTGTTAAAAATCACTCCGTGTAATAGGACCCTGAGGCTCTGTCCCCCGAGGGCCAGCAAAAACCTGTAGCGGGCCCTGGGTTTCTTGTTGATATAGGGTGCTCCTATAAAAGTATCATGGTGGAGTGTCTGATCCAATACTACTTCAGAAATGTTTCCTGAGGACCTTATGATTCTTTCCCCTTCCACCAGCAATAAAAACTACTATTATATGCGGCCATCCAAATAAATGGCCATCTAGACCCGATCGGCTAGAGGGAGCCACCGCATGTTACCTGCTGTCTGCTCTGGCTCATAGGGTAGGGATCGGGGATCTTGACCCAGACGCCCCCCCTTTATTACATCCATCTCCCCTAATACGACATATGAAACGGAAATGAAGTTGTAACCTTCCTATGACTTCTGCTTTCTATTACCATTACTTAATAGATTCCTTTATCCTTTTATCTCTGGGATATTTTTAGCCCAGTCTGGAGATTTCACAATAATATCGAAAAACATCGTAATTCCGGTTTATTCATGTTTTTATCAATTTATTGCAAAACTGAAAAGGCTTGTTACAGCGCATGAAGTCATCGTACGTTCAGGGTGAAGAATGTTGAGGCAAGAGACACTAGCTGCTGGTCAGTGTTACTCAAGTCAGTTGCCTTCAGACATCCAGGGCTGGCGTGCAGGACTCTCTAAATGTCACGGATTCCCATCTGGAAATTGGAGACCTCTGCATCACTCTGTTTAACCGAGATAAAAATGGAAAGTTTAATTTTGTAAAATGATTATTGGAACGGACTGTAAACAAGGTTATGTAACCTGACAACTTTATAGCGTGGGTGGTGTATTTAAAGGGCCGGCAGGGCTACACTGAAGACAGGTTGTCATATCCATAGATTCCCATGCATTTTATTGGAGTTGTCAGCTGTAATACAGTCTAATACTATGTGTAACGTTTCTTTATTCCTGACAGTGGGAATAGCACTCGAAGGATTAGATGTTGCTATATGAAACATACCATGATGTCTTTTTGTGACTGGTTTTGCACTGGTTAGACTGGAGGGATCTCAGTATTTATTGTTTACCCTGCTAGGGGTATGGACATTGCTGCAGGAAAACCCCAGGTTGCAATCACTGACTAGTCACTAGGCCGGAGACCAGGCATGGAGCAGGATTGTGGGATCAGGGACAAGATTTGGGAGCTGGGGTAAGAATAGGAAAAGGAGATATGGGGGGGGAGATTTATCAAACATGGTGTAAAGTGAAACTGGCTCAGTTGCCCCTAGCAACCAATCAGAGTCCACCTTTCATTTTCCAAAGAGTCTGTGAGGAATGAAAGGTGGAATCTGATTGGTTGCTAGGGGCAACTGAGCCAGTTTCACTTTACACCATGTTTGATAGATCTCCCCCATGGAGTGTAGCACTAAAAGTATGGACACCAGAAACTGGAACCAGGAGATACCAGGAGCAGCAACAGAGAGTAGGCCTTTGGGTCCTATTCCATGGGCCAATGGGGACCCGATGAATAATGTAAACGAGCGCCGATCTGCTAGATCAGTGCTCGTTTACTGGGCCTATTCCATGGCCCGATAATCGTTTAGCGAGGGCTGACTTACCTAAACATGTTGCAGGTCTTCTCCTGCACTCCTTCTTCCTCCCGGTCACGTGAACGACAGCAGCTTCGGTGCGGCCTGTCTGAGCTGACAGACCGGTCAGCTAATCACTGTCCGCGGCGGTCCTGGCCAGTGATTGGTGATAAGACAGGCCGCACCGAAGCTGCTGCTGTGGGTGGGACTGCAAGGAAGAAGGAGCGCAGGAGAAGCCCTGCAACATGCTAGGTAAAGTATGGTGCTTTTTTAGTCATCGGGCACCGACC
The DNA here is from genome assembly GCF_027789765.1 of Dendropsophus ebraccatus. Lineage (NCBI taxonomy): Eukaryota > Metazoa > Chordata > Amphibia > Anura > Hylidae > Dendropsophus > Dendropsophus ebraccatus. The sequence goes on along the minus strand of NC_091462.1, from coordinate 23,749,782 downwards.
GCCCATCGCTGTGTGGAATAGCAATGCGAGGTGGGTGCCCGATGTTTTTAGGTTTGAACCTAAATAAACGATCAGCCGATGACACGATCATCGGTTGATCGTTGTCACTATTCCACAGAACGATAGTCAACCGAATCAGGTCGATTCAGGCGATTATCGCTCAGTGGAATAGGCCCCTTTAGACTCAGAATAAGGAGATGGTCAGCATGGTCCAAGAAACAATTCAGACTCAGAACTAGAAAGACTACAAGCATGTTCCTGTTGCAGGCTGAGGATGGAACCGGGACATAAGAAGTATAGAGACCAGGATCATAAAAGACCATATCAGAACTAGAAATAGCACTACAGGTACCATGCACACTATTCAAAGGTCAATGTAGTCCAGAATAGCCAGTAAACAGAAGAAGGAGAAGTATCTGGTGCAATACACTATGTTCTAGGCAGGAATCTAGTCAGGAATAGCAAAGAGTCAGGTTCAGGCTCTGACGGGGAGTCGGTTAGAAGGTCCTTAGGGGCGGAATATGGAGGGGCCCCTGCTGGCTCCCACACTGCTATGTGAATAAAAGAACAGGCCCCTTTGCAAGACAGCAGGGTCCATTCTTTTTACTGACATCATGGGCCCTCCCCTGCTCTCTCTGTGGATGGGCCCCCAATGCAGCAGCTTCCAGGCTCAGCAATCTTCCTGCCTGTCACCCTCCACATAGTACATAACCCCTCAGGTGACAGGCAGGAAGATGCAGAGAGGAGACGCAGCTGCATCAAGGTGGGACCCTGTTATGGCTGTTGACTGCTATGGCGGATCTGACACACATGCTGGGTACCAGGCAGCGACCGGATTAGCGGTATGCGGCCACCAGCGCTGGAGCCAGGGAGGTGAGAGCAGATTATTTCTTTTATCCTTCCCTTCCCTGGCACTTGTGAAAAAAGAGGTCTGCCCGGACTTCCCCTTTAAGAAACCTATGTAGCACTCAATGCTGTTTGCATATGGTGCCACAGAAATATTTGTATACTGTAGGTGACTGGCAGTGTGCTGGTCACATACACAGCTCTATGCAAAGTCACTGTACTAATATGAAAGGTTTATATCAGTGTATGTAGGGTGGGCCCCTAGAATTCATTTCTCTGGTGGGCCCAAGGTGCCCCAGACTGACACCTGGTTCAGGTGTAAAACTACAACTACCAAGAAGAGTGCAAAAACTAGAAACAAGTCCAGGACCAAAGTGGCTTGAGGCCATGGTAACAGCGGACAGGCAGAACCACATGAACAAATGTACTGTGGTGTCCGAGACATTCAGGTACCAGCACAGAAACAGAAGATGGACACAACCAAATCAGGAAATGCAAGTTTACATGAACACTCAGGCAGCGCATGGAAGGCCTGACAGGGCTTAAATATTACACCTTAGGGTCCATTTACACAAAAAAACATTATCTGCCAAAGATTTGAAGCCAAAGCCAGGAATAGATTTGAAAAGAGGAGTAATTTCAGGCTTTCCTTTATGACCCGATCTCTGTTTATAGTCTGTTCCTGGCTTTGGCTTCAAATCTCTGGCAGATAATCTGTCAGATAATCTTTCTGTGGAAATAGACCCTTAATGACATTATAATTAGAATTAGCTGAGCCCAGACAGACATTGACATGTGTTCTAGGATCAGCTGATGAACGAGCAGATACTCACTTGTTCACTGGTCTGGTCATTTCAAAGTGTCAAAAAATCATCACTTGTTGGCTGCACATCTCCCCGTGTAATAGTGGAGGTGCAGCTGACAGCACTGTTTGTAACATAACGCCACAGTACCAGAGTGATGCGGTCTATACCAGCTTCCATCCACACGGCTGGATGAATGGCCGCCATTGTAAACCTGATAAACCTGCTGCAGTGATACGTCTGGTTGTAATGTAAGAGTCATCTGACTTTGAACGTTGGCACAACAAAATCTTTTGACTTTTTTTCTTTTGGTCCTGGAAGACTCTTTATAGGGAACAATGAAAGAAGAAGAAGATGTTCTGTTACTTTATAGGTTATTAGTCATCCAGTCAGTGCTATGTAGAAGCCTGAGCCCAGGATCCCACTAAAGGACATGAGGACACCGCTACAGCTCAGCTCCTGATGTGATGGGTCCAGTCAAATGGGTCTTGTGTCCTGTTCCTCCCCCATATAGCCCCCAGTGTTGTGTTTCCTCCCCCATTTAGCCCACAATGTTGTGGTTCCTCCCCCATATAGCCCCCACTGTTGTTGTCCTCCCCCATATAGCCCCCAGTGTTGTTGTCCTCCCCCATATAGCCCCCACTGTTGTTGTTCCTCCCCCATATAACCCCCAGTGTTGTTGTCCTCCCCCATATAGCCCCCAGTGTTGTTGTCCTCCCCCATATAGCCCCCACTGTTGTTGTTCCTCCCCCATATAACCCCCAGTGTTGTTGTCCTCCCCCATATAGCCCCCTGTGTTGTTGTCCTCCCCCATATAGCCCCCACTGTTGTTGTTCTCCCTCATAAAGCCCCCACTGTTGTTGTTCCTCCCCCATATAGCCCCCACTGTTGTTGTTCCTCTACCATATAGCCCCCACTGTTGTTGTCCTCCCCATATAGCCCCCAGTGTTGTTGTCCTCCCCCATATAACCCCCAGTGTTGTTGTCCTCCCCCATATAGCCCCCACTGTTGTTGTCCTCCCCCATATAGCCCCCACTGTTGTTGTCCTCCCCCATATAGCCCCCACTGTTGTTGTCCTCCCCCATATAGCCCCCTGTGTTGTTGTCCTCCCCCATATAGCCCCCACTGTTGTTGTCCTCCCCCATATAGCCCCCACTGTTGTTGTCCTCCCCCATATAGCCCCCACTGTTGTTGTCCTCCCCCATATAGCCCCCACTGTTGTTGTCCTCCCCCATATAGCTCCCACTGTTGTTGTCCTCCCCCATATAGCTCCCACTGTTGTTGTCCTCCCCCATATAGCCCCCACTGTTGTTGTCCTCCCCCATATAGCCCCCACTGTTGTTGTCCTCCCCCATATAGCCCCCACTGTTGTTGTCCTCCCCAATATAGCCCCCAGTATTGTTGTCCTCTCCCATATAGCCCCCAGTGTTGTTGTCCTCCCCCATATAGCCCCCAGTGTTGTTGTCCTCCCCCATATAGCCCCCACTGTTGTTGTCCTCCCCCATATAGCCCCCAGTGTTGTGGTTCCTCCCCCATATAGCTCCCACTGTTGTTGTCCTCCCCCATATAGCCCCCACTGTTGTTGTTCCTCTACCATATAGCCCCCACTGTTGTTGTCCTCCCCCATATAGCCCCCACTGTTGTTGTCCTCCCCCATATAGCCCCCACTGTTGTTGTCCTCCCCCATATAGCCCCCAGTGTTGTTGTCCTCCCCCATATAGCCCCCAGTGTTGTTGTCCTCCCCCATATAGCCCCCACTGTTGTTGTCCTCCCCCATATAGCCCCCAGTGTTGTGGTTCCTCCCCCATATAGCTCCCACTGTTGTTGTCCTCCCCCATATAGCCCCCACTGTTGTTGTTCCTCTACCATATAGCCCCCACTGTTGTTGTCCTCCCCCATATAGCCCCCAGTGTTGTTGTCCTCCCCCATATAGCCCCCACTGTTGTTGTCCTCCCCCATATAGCCCCCACTGTTGTTGTCCTCCCCCATATAGCCCCCACTGTTGTTGTCCTCCCCCATATAGCCCCCACTGTTGTTGTCCTCCCCCATATAGCCCCCACTGTTGTTGTCCTCCCCCATATAGCTCCCACTGTTGTTGTCCTCCCCCATATAGCTCCCACTGTTGTTGTCCTCCCCCATATAGCCCCCACTGTTGTTGTCCTCCCCCATATAGCCCCCACTGTTGTTGTCCTCCCCCATATAGCCCCCACTGTTGTTGTCCTCCCCAATATAGCCCCCAGTATTGTTGTCCTCTCCCATATAGCCCCCAGTGTTGTTGTCCTCCCCATATAGCCCCCAGTGTTGTTGTCCTCCCCCATATAGCCCCCACTGTTGTTGTCCTCCCCCATATAGCCCCCAGTGTTGTGGTTCCTCCCCCATATAGCTCCCACTGTTGTTGTCCTCCCCCATATAGCCCCCACTGTTGTTGTTCCTCTACCATATAGCCCCCACTGTTGTTGTCCTCCCCCATATAGCCCCCACTGTTGTTGTCCTCCCCCATATAGCCCCCAGTGTTGTTGTCCTCCCCCATATAGCCCCCAGTGTTGTTGTCCTCCCCCATATAGCCCCCACTGTTGTTGTCCTCCCCCATATAGCCCCCAGTGTTGTGTTTCCTCCCCCATATAGCTCCCACTGTTGTTGTCCTCCCCCATATAGCCCCCACTGTTGTTGTTCCTCTACCATATAGCCCCCACTGTTGTTGTCCTCCCCCATATAGCCCCCACTGTTGTTGTCCTCCCCCATATAGCCCCCACTGTTGTTGTCCTCCCCCATATAGCCCCCACTGTTGTTGTCCTCCCCCATATAGCCCCCACTGTTGTTGTCCTCCCCCATATAGCCCCCACTGTTGTTGTCCTTCCCCCATATAGCCCCCAGTGTTGTTCCTCCCCCTATATAGCCCCACTGTTGTTGTTCCTCTACCATATAGCCCCCACTGTTGTTGTTCCTCTACCATATAGCCCCCACTGTTGTTGTCCTCCCCCATATAGTCCCCACTGTTGTTGTCCTCCCCCATATAGCAACCACTGTTGTTGTCCTCCCCCATATAGCCCCCACTGTTGTTGTCCTTCCCCCATATAGCGCCCAGTGTTGTTGTTCCTCCTATATAGCCCCACTGTTGTTGTTCCTCTACCATATAGCCCCCACTGTTGTTGTTCCTCTACCATATAGCCCCCACTGTTGTTGTCCTCCCCCATATAGCCCCCACTGTTGTTGTCCTCCCCCATATAGCCCCCAGTGTTCCCCTCTGATAAAAAGAAAAAAACAAAACAGAACTCACCAAACCACACGCTCCCCAGTCGGTCGCTGGTCTCTTCTCCTCTCTTCCCCGCTGGATGAGCAGCTCCCTGGTCGAGTCCCACGCAGCTCCATCACTGAGCTCAGTGTGCGCGGCGGCGGCTGGGACTACAGAGAGTGACAGGCTCTCTGTACCCGGAAGTCGCGACGGTGTACACTGAGCTTAGTGATGGCGCTGCGTGGGACTCGACCAGGGAGCTGCTCATCCGGCGGGGGCCGACACTCTTGTGATTGCAAGCAAAACGCTGCTTGCGGTCACAAGAGTGATTGACAGGTCGGGAAGCCTATGGCTTCTCGCACTGTCAATTAGAACACTTAACACCCGGGAGGCCCATTCGGCCATCGGGTGCTGCAGACGGTCAGCTTCGGGGGCCAAGGCCTTGGGCCCCCGGATGCCAGGGGCCCCGTAGCGGCCGCTACGGCGGTAGTTCCGCCAGTGATAGTCACAATAATACACTAAAGGACTTGGGAAGGTTAAGTGGGGATTCATAGCATCCCTACTAGAGATGAGCGAACCGGGTTCGGGTTCGAGTCCATCCGAACCTGAACGTTCGGCATTTGATTAGCGGTGGCTGCTGAACTTGGATAAAGCCCTAAGGCTATGCGGAAATCATGGATATAGTCATTGGCTGTATCCATGTTTTCCAGACAACCTTAGAGCTTTATCCAACTTCAGCAGCCCCAGCTAATCAAATGCCGAATGATCGGGTTCGGATGGACTCGAACCCGGTTAGCTCATCTCTAATCCCTACATAAATTCCTGGGGGCCAGAATGTAAGCAGCTATCAGTACAGATGCTACATATTGTAAAGGAGCAGAACACCTGTCAAAATGATGGGTGTAATGATCTTTTTTTTTTTCTTTCTTTTGTATCTCCTTTTTGCTCTTTAGATATCAGTATCCTTAGGACTATGTTGGATTTGGTAGACTACAACTACATGCTGAACAAGAATGAGTACAAATAAAGGCTGAACAGTCTGGCCCCTGGGGGGTTAAGTGAGGATGCATAGCTTCCCCACTTAACTTGCTGAGGGCCAGAGCTAAACTTACCCTACTGGGTTCCCAGCCCTCTATATTTTGTTCCTTCATCAGTAAAATTTGTAGTCTCAATTGATTTCAATAGAGTTCAGTTCTAGATATCTGAACCAGATGTTTCTTTTTCCAGTTTGGGCGAACCGAGTAATATCCATGGGTCTGCTCATTCCTTCTAAAGAATAACAGAATATAGTTACAAAGCACAGCACAGTAAGGACTAGTAAAAAAAAAAAAAAATCACATGGAACCTTAACTACACCAATGTAACATCTTTCAAACTGATAGTCTATAAGCAAGCATTGGTGGTTCAGTGGTAGAATTCTCGCCTGCCACGCGGGAGGCCCGGGTTCGATTCCCGGCCAATGCAGCTAAAGTTTTGTTTTTTTCTTCTTACAAGGAAAATTTCACATGGTATAAAATGCATAGTATTTTTTTTCTTGTTCTCAGTTTAGATGGGAGAGCTCTCTACAGAACAGCAAATACTTATTTACTATACTTTTCTTATCAACTGGAGTATATAAGAGGAAGAAGCTTACTAATACTACAAGGCTGTACAGCAAGTCAAGTATTCTCTTATATTGCTGTATCCTCTATGAGGCTGTATCTTAGAATATTAGACAGCATGCACACCAGTTACTTTTATTACTACTAAGTATCTGCCGGTATTTTAGTGTTTGTTATCTCTACATGAATAGACTCTAGGGAGGAGGGAGGAGGGAAAGGAGGAGGAGGGGGAGGGGTGTGCACAGAGCTCTCTGCTCGCTTCCTATTCTGGGAACACTTCTGACGCAGGCAGCTGGGGGATGTAGCTCAGTGGTAGAGCGCGCGCTTCGCATGTGTGAGGTCCCGGGTTCAATCCCCGGCATCTCCAGCAGTTTTTGTTTTTTAAGTCGTTTACAGCTTTTTATTTTTTTTTAAGTGTATTTTTGTATTGAGGTAAACTGAACGGTTTCATTGTTTAGAGGCATGAAATATGAAATAGTTAGTAGGAGGGTGCAATACATTTGTTACCCCCTAATCCACCACACCCCCATCCCTTTTGCATATATTTCTCGGAAACATTTTGCTATTTTTCCTTTGATACATTGGGATTTCTTTTAATTATTATTCCATTTTTTTTTATAAAATATTTTTGTCGTTTTTTTTAAGGGACTGATCAGCTCGCCTGACGACTATATAATAATATAATAATTACAGTTCTTTGCAGGTGACAGCACCTGAGAGTGATGTCACTGCGGAGGTTCTTTAGAATGGATGGGTGCACTAAGAGGTAAAGGTGCATCAAATACCCTATTTAACATATTAATAAAACTTAAAGGGCTTAGGGTCCTATTACACGGAGCGATTTTTAACGATTAACGATAAACGATCGCAAATGAGATTGTTTATCGTTAACCTAAAATTGTTCACCATATTATGGTGGTTTTACACGGAGCGATAATTCGCCCGATCGCACGATTAACGATTTTGAATGAACGATGTTTTTTTTTATAACAATAAATCGTACGGAAAAATCGTTATGCGATCGTTTTGCGATCGCTTAAGCCTATCTCACACATAGGTGAAATCGTTGAAAGACTGTTTACACGGAACGATCTGCGATTTTTTTGCGAACAATCAACGATGACTTGAGAACATGTTGTAAGATCAAAATGAACCATTTCTCGCTCGTCGCTTGATCGTTCGCTGCGTTTACACGTACGGTTATCGTTCGAATTTGAACGTTATCGTGCAAATTCGAACGATAAATCGTTCCGTGTAAAACCACCATTACACAGAACGATGGTCCTTATTGCGAATTACACTGGACGATTAGTGGAAAAATGCGGAACTTGAGCAAACGATTGTGGAATTAGAGCGAATGATTAACGATGATTTTAGGTTCAGATCTAAATTAACGATAAACGACATATGAATGATTTTTCGATCGTTGCCTGTAATTACACAGAACGATTATCGTTAAATTCGAACAATTTAACAATTTTTTGCACGATAATCGTCCCATGTAATAGGGCCCATATCCAGGCTTAGAAAAACATGGCTGATTTCTTCCAGAAACAGCACCTCAACTGCCCCCAGGTTGGTTGTGGTTGCGTAGCTCAGTTTTTATTGAAGTGAATGCAGCTGAATTGCAATACCATGCACAACCTGAGGACAGGGGTGGCGCTGTTTTTGCAAGAAAGTAGCTGTGCTTTTCCTAATTCTGAATCAGCCCTTTAAGTTTTCAGTGCTACACTGATCGGCGTTCGCTTGCAGTCGCAGACAGACAGAAATCTTTACGCGTGATAGATCCATTCATTGTCTATGGAGAGCATTACCCAATGTATATATCAATTTGGAAGGCCCATTCTCAAGGTGTGCTCTCTGCTGCCATCTCTGTCCATATCAGGAACTGTCCAGACAATTCTATACACAATGAAGGTAGTGGTGGTAAGTTAAAGAGGTTGTCCAGCGAAAATCTTTTTCTTTCAAATCAACTGGTGTCAGAAAGTTACATAGATTTGTAATTTACTTTTATTAAAAAATCTCAAGCCTTCCCATACTTATTAGCTGCTGTATGTCCTGCAGGAAGTGTTGTTTTATTTTCAGTCAGACACAGTGCTCTCTGCTGACATCTCTGGCCGAGACAGGAACTGTCCAGAGCAGGAGAGGTCTTCTATTGGCATTCATAGAAAACCGAGACAGAGTTCCTGTCTCGGCCAGAGATGTCAGCAGAGAGCACTGTGTCAGACTGAAAATAAAACAACACTTCCTGCAGCACATACAGTAGCTGATAAGTAGTGGAAGACTTGAGATGTTTTAATAGAAGTAAATTACAGATCTATATAACTTTCTGATGACAGTTGATTTGAAAAAAAAAAGATTTTCACTGGATAACCCCTTTAAGGGGCGACTATGAGGAGAAAACGAGTGCTGTCAGCTGCTTTGCATGGAGGGGACTTAGCTCCTAAATCCGATCTGCGCTTTCTTCCCCCAACAACTTGACGCACATGTACAATAAATGTCAAGAAGAGGTTAAATAAAAATACTGGCAAGAGAGTCAATGTAGCGGTATAAATTAGTTGCAGCGACACATCGGAACATGTGCCCCAGAATTTCTCCGCCATGTCCCATTATCGGCTTTTACATCTATCCGGCATCCGGCGTCAATTCCTAATTAATCAGGGGCTATGGCGGAAAATGTCACTTTAAGGAGAGCTCCGTCTGCGTATCTCATTGGTGTCACCGGTGACATTTTTCCAAAAAACTCTAATAATGTTAAGTACTAATTAACTGCGGCCTCTGAAACTTCTTCTAACCCACATGGCGAGATTTTCCCCCGGAATAAAGTAAAACGATCAGTTACTTGTCAGAACTAGAAGTTTGGGGAAGGGGGGGGGGGGTCCCCATCGTCTTCCGTACACACCGGGAATGAAGGGATAAGAAGTTTTATTAGAGTAGGTAATACCATATATTGTAGTCATTTTTAGTCGTAATCAGTTTTGTCTCCTTGCATTCTGTCAACCAAACCTTTTTTTTTTTTTTTTTTTAATCGCAGTTTGCATCTTTAAAGGGGTTCTCCAGCAAAAAATATTTGTCTTTCAAATCATTTGGTTTCAGAAAGTTATATAGATTTATAATTTACTTAAAATTATTTACTTAAATTTACTTATTTACAAAAATTTCATGTTTTCCCATACTTATCAGCTGCTGTATGTCCTACAGGAAGCGGTGTATTCTTTCCAGTGTGACACAGTGCTCTCTGCTGCCACCTCTGTCCATGTCAGGAACTGTCCAGAGCAGGAGAGGTTTTCTATGGGGATTTGCTCCTACTCTGGACAGTTCCTGACATGGACAGAGGTGGCAGCAGAGAGCACTGTGTCAGACTGGAAAGAAAACAACACTTCCTGCAGGACATACAGCAGCTGATAAATACTGTAAGACCTCAGATTTTTTACCGTAGACATACGTTGTAATACTTTATTTCACCTGTGGTGGCACTGCGGGGAAATTGAACATTTGCTGCCAGATTACAAGTGTTGGATACCCTGTAATTTACTTTTCATCATTAGAGGGTTTTTCTTTTTTTTAAAAAAAAAAAAAAAAAAAAAAAAACACCTTTAAATTTGTTAATGCGCCTAACTTATTTGTATTGCACAAAAATTTTAAATTTTTTATGATTGTTCCATTTCCAACTAGCATTAGTTACAATGTTTCTTAATTTATTTATTTATTTTTTTAACCCACTGCATGCTGCTGTCAGAGTTCATTAACCAGCATTAGTAACAATGTTTCTTCTTTTTTTTTTTAACCCATTCCATGCTGCTGTCCAGGTCCATTTCAAACTAGCATTAGTTACAATGTTTCTTTTTTTAATAATTTCTTTTTTAACCCATTGCATGCTGCTGTTCGAGTTCGTTAACCAGCATTAGAAGCATTAAAATAAAAGAAAGAGAAGAAACATTGTTACTAATGCTGGTTAATGGACCTGGACAGCAGCATGCAATGGCTTTTTTAACCCATTGAATGCTGCTGTCCAGGTCCATTAACCAGCATTAGTAACAATGTTTCTTCTTCTTCTTCTTCTTTTAACCCATTGCATGCTGCTGTCTAGGTTTATTAACCACTATTAGTAACAATGTTTCTTCTTTTCTTTTTTTTTAACCCATTGCATGCTGCTGTCCAGGTCCATTAACCAGCATTAGTAACAATGTTTCTTCTTCTTCTTCTTTTAACCCATTGCATGCTGCTGTCTAGGTGTATTAACCACTATTAGTAACAATGTTTCTTCTTTTTTTTTTTTTTAACCCATTAGTAACAAAATACATATATATATTTTTTTTAACCCATTGCATTCGGGTAGCCAGGTCCATTAACCAGTCTTTGCAGCCGGCTCCATTTCCCTAGGACTATCGTCCGCCTGCACATAGTCAGGGATTTTATAATAATCCTACATAAGCATAACCACCGAAGAAAATGCAAACCTTGTCTTAGCCTTTACTGAATGGAGGTGAGTTAGAGCTATGTTTTGCCAAATGATTTGTGCCTGATTTAGGTTAGCAAAGGGAAAAGGTTTATTGTATTTCATTGTGGAGCCGGGAGAGATGATGATGTGGGGAAGTTTTATTGTCTATCTGAAAATTAATGCTTACTCTCACAAAGTGCAGATAACGGTAAACTCTGATGAACTTTTTGAATCTGACATTTAATCCCAATTTTTACAGCTGCAAAGAAAAAAATATAGTAAAGACATTTTATTCCATAATGAATTGCCCTTTAATTTTTTTTTTCCTTGGGTATCAGATTAATGGTAAATCCACAAAAAAGGACTAAAACTATAAAGCATCCGGAGTTTTATTTTTACATAGATCAAGCTGGGAAGAATATTTCCGGCTGTATTTGTGCAAAGGAAAGATATAGGCCACGGCCTGTAGGGGGCAGCAGTGGAAGAGGTGGGACTTAGAGTGTTTGTTTGATGCTGCGTGTTTGTTTTTGTTTGTATTTTTTTAAAGGGTTTAAACATTTATGTGTATGGCGGTAACAGGAGATGCCATCCAAACATGTGGCCAAAGATGTTGGAGGTGTATTGTTGATAGATCCTATGGGTGTAATCAGGATCTGACTACAGTCTAATGTATATAAGAGCAGCACCATTATCCCCTGGTATCTACTACTGGGAAAAGCAAGGTTTGGCATGTTGGATTTGTAACCTGTTATATCTAGTGTTTAGTAGGGTTTTCCTGTCAAAATTTATTGATGACCTATGGACAGGTCATTAATATCTGATAGGTGAGGTTCTGACAATGATCAGTTCTTTGATAGCCATACACAGTGAAAGAGAGCAGGAAGCAAACAGCGCCATGCATTGTGTAGTGGCCATTGTGGGTTACTGCAGCTCGGTTCTCACTTCAATAGAAGCTGAGCTGCAGTAACTCAGCACAGCCACTACATAATCTATGGCGCTGTCTGCTTCCTGCACTACTTATGCAAGTGTCGGGGCTTTGCCAAGTAGCTGATTGGTGGGAATGTCAGACTTCATTGGTCTGATATTGATGTCCTATGTTAAGAATGTTATCAATAAATTTTGCCACCTAGAAACCCCTTGGTGATTTTTTTCCCCCTTTCAAATTAACTGGAGTCAGAAAGTTATATTGATTTGTAACTTCCAGTACTTATCAGCTGCTGTATGTCCTGCAGGAAGTGGTGCACTCTTGACAGTCTGAGAAAGTGCTCTCCGCTGTCCTCTCTGTCAATATCAGGAACTGTGCAGAGCAGGGGAGGTTTTCTATGTATTTCTATGTTCTGTACAGAGGTGGCAGCAGAGAGCACTGGGTCACACTGGAAAGAATACATCACTTCCTGCAGGACATACAGCAGCTGATAAGTACTGGACGACTTGAGATCATTAAATAGAAGTAGTTTACAAATCTATAGAGCTTTCTGACACTGGTTGATTTGAAAGAAAATGGCTGGTGGAGACGCTCTACACTGTGTGGCACCATGCATAGGGTGAGACCCTTAGGCAATTGCCCCCATTGCCCTCCCTGCAATCCATTTTTGCCATAATATTAAATACAACTGACCACAGAACTATAAAGATACTGTCCTCTCCAGGAAACTAACTGCGGGGGGACACCGGCCCCCACACTGAGCTGAATCAATTGTTTTCGCTGGGGGTAAAACAATGTAGATGAAAAGTAAAGTGTTTGAGTAAGAGGCCATAGAAACCAATGACTATCTACGCAATTCACTGTTTACATTGGACGGCGCTGTAGTGCTTGTGGGTTTTCCGGAATCCGTCCTTACAGGGAAGCGTAGAGTAAGAAAAATCCTACAACTCCAACATTTATTATATGTAAGGAGGAAGCTTTAATCCAGTGTGAGTCTGCTGGTAATGTTAGTTCTACTGCACTAGTGTGCTGCATCTATATACCTGCTAGTTATCTATCTATCTCCTATTTATCTATCTATTATCTATTTCCTATCTATCTCCTATCTATCTATCTATCTCCTATCTATCTATCTATCTATCTCCTATCTATCTATCTATCGATCTATTATCTATCTATCTATCTATCTATCTATCTATCTCCTATCTATCTATCTATCTATCTCCTATCTATCTTCTATTTATCTATCTATTATCTATTTCCTATCTATCTATCTCCTATCTATCTATCTATCTCCTATTTATCTATCTATCTATTATCTATTTCCTATCTATCTATCTATCTATCTATCTCCTATCTATCTATCTATCTCTCTCCTATCTATCTATCTATCTATCTATCTATCTCCTATCTATCATCTATCTATCTATCTATCTATCTATCTATCTATCTATCTATCTATCTATCTCCTATCTCCTATCTATCTATCTATCTCCTATCTATCTATCTATCTATCTATCTATCTATCTATCTATCTAAACGTCCAGTATGAAGTGCACTCTATTCAAACCGGTGCAAGGGTGCCAGCAGCTGGAGACCGAATCCACGTCTCCCCGTAAATAATCAAAGAATTCCGCAGCACAACCGTATGGTGAAAAAATCCAAAATTGTGTTTATTCCATTTCAGTAGAAAATTCCATGCAACGTTTCTGTCTCTTCTCGAGACCTTTCTCAAGCATTTCTCATGCTTGAGAAAGGTCTCGAGAAGAGACAGAAACGTTGCATGGAATTTTCTACTGAAATGGAATAAACACAATTTTGGATTTTTTCACCATACGGTTGTGCTGCGGAATTCTTTGATTATCTATCTATCTATCTATCTATCTATCTATGTATCTCCTATCTATCTCCTATCTATCTCCTATCTATCTATCTCCTATCTATCTATCTATCTCCTATCTATCTATCTATCTCCTATCTATCTATCTATCTATCTATCTATCTATCTATCTATCTATCTATCTATCTATCTCCTATTTTCCATCCACTATACAGATTGTTGTGCGGCATATGATGCTTTCTTGTATCCTGACCATTGATGCATGTACTATGAGGACGGTCAGGGAGTTTTCTGCATAGCTATAGGTTATATGTATAGGGACAAATATTTAGTAAAGGTTTCAAGGCTGCAGTGACTGGGGGATGGGAGCTCATGTTTTAGTTATGAGGATGATGGTAAGCTGACCATCTGTCAGACAGCAGCCATATTCCCAGGGGGGCACATACTTATTGTTATTGTTTTGTTAACCGTTTTAGTATTTTCCATCACTCTTGATTGGAGCCACTTCTCAGCTGTACACTATGGATATGTGATGGACACGTATAACAACACCACATACTGGGGAGATCCCGTTACCTTTACAACGATTGGGGTTGATGTCACAATTCTGTAGGAGAATATAGGGGACATGTAAACACGCATGCTATAAGCGCTTCCCGTAATGATAATAAGGGGGTGATAATAATTCCGTAAAGTTACCAAATCACAGAATACATTATAAATAAATGTCTGGTGGACACGGATACCAAACTTTAAATGGGCCGTGTCTTTACCAATAAATAATGTTAAGATGCTACAGATGATGCTACATCATTGAAACTTACTTGATTTTTTTTTTTGCCTGTTTTCTATATGAAATACAATGCTATAAAACGGCCACTAGGTGTCTCACTTACTAGAAACTGCAGCCGAGCCTCCGTCACTAAGGCCATTTGGTCTTTGGTAACAGCAAATGCAGGAAGTGATGTCATCTGTCCCTCTGCGCCGCAAAGACTGGGCTGGTGAAGGTGAATGCTGATTGGCCAGAGGCCGTACACGCCCATGTACACTGCTGCTGATCTAAGGCTCCGCCCACCAGCTCAGGGTGAAATGCAGAAGCGTGAGCAGCACAGTGGGGCACTAAACAGATAGCTGTATCATTCGTGTGGCCATTAGCATTCATTGTTATCGCCAGGACATCCCCTGCTTACACAAAAAGATACATTTTATTGCCGCACTCCCACTTATTGGCTGATGGCTGTCACTTTTACACGGGCCGATTATCAGCTGAGTGAGTGTTCTTAGAAAGGCTTGTTGACGATAATCGGAACATGTAAAAGAGCCTGGAAGTTTAACCCTTTTGATGCTGCCATTATACCAACATGTAACATGCCAACATCTAAGATGTTTTATAGGGCAACAGAATCACAGGGTATCAGTGAGTTACCGGGCCTAAAAAAGGGAGGGTATACGATATAAGGGATCTCTGCTGCCACCTCTGTCCATGTCAGGAACTGTTCAGAATAGCAGCAGCAAACCCTCATAGTAAACCTCTCCTGCTCTGGACAGTTCCTGACATGGACAGAGGTGGCAGCAGAGAGCACTGTGTCAGACTGGAAAGAATACACTACTTCCTGCAGGACACACCGTTGCGGCCGATAATCATCCCGTTGAATAGAAGGCAGCGATCAGCCGGCATCATTCATGTCGGCTGATCGTTGCGTCGTTTGTCTTTCAAGCATGTTGAAAAACAAACGGCTGGGATAGCAGCGATCTGCAGCCGCCGCCCTGTGGAATAGAAGCGACGGCAACAGACCGCCACTTTCCTCTATGGGCTACGATCACCCGAGCAGCCCCCCCGCGGCCCTCCCCGGACTCACTCGCTCGCTGCTGCTGCTGTGTGGAATAGCGGGGCGCTTATAGTGCTCGTTTGCTCCTCATAGTCGCCTTGTAGAATAGGGGCTTTAGGCCCCTCCAACTGTTACAAAACTGCAACTTCCATCATGCCTGGACAGCCAAAGGCCTGAGTTTGACACCCCTGCTGTAGAGAATACACCACTTCCTGCAGGACATACAGCAGCTGGTAAGTACTAGAAGACTGGAGAGAAAAAAAAAATTGGTCAACTACCCCTTTAACGGAAAAAAACATTTATGACTCTTGGAGTGTTTTGATGACAAACGGAAACAAACAAACAAAAAAAGAGCAGGTGTTACGAGTCTGTCTGCCACCTCGCTGGCCCCCAGTGGTTGCTATAGGGAGTGGATGCTTTGTATACTGCGTGAGTGGAGTTGCGGGGTCCTGATGCCGCTCGTCCCCGCTCCATCAGGAATGTGCACAAAGCGCAGAACAAGAAAGCTGTGTGTCTGGTGGAGTTTAATCATCGGTGATGAGTAATAGTGCAGCAATGATCCATAGACAGTGTTTATTCCAGAGAATAGAAGGCAGTTTCTTCCCACTCAGCCTATTATTATGAGAAGCAAATTCTTGGAGATCCATCATATGTCGGGAAGGCATTCTAATTAGATTAGCTGTTAAAGCGTCTTCATTACCATAATGACACTCCAATAGATCAGGGCGGCGGATGCCAAGCGCAGACTGGCACAGCAGCGGCGGCAGCAGCGTCATATACTGTATTTGGATAACAGGAACTTCTATTATTTATAAAACATACAGTCTGTCAGAGATTTGTGGCGTTTTGGGATATTTATAAGGTTCCATTTTTAGTTATAGTATATTTTTACATGTAACTGTTCGGAGAGGGGTGTTACGCACTTTAGGGCGGAGCTCCGGCACTGTTGTAATCTTATTGGACTATTAGAGCACCTGGCACTTACTTTACTATTATGGCATGTACTCTGAGTGCATTGAAGTATTGGGTAATACGGTAATCACGGCCGTTGTTGCAACGGCCGTGATTTGTGCGGTACTTATGTTGTGCTGCAGGCTGAGGGAATCCCGGCCAGAGTGTATACACATAGTATACACTCCACCCGGGATCCCTAGCGACGCCGTATTGAATAGCGGCCGCAGAAAACCCTGTCAGTGCACACTGTGGAGCGCGCGGCTCCGGCCACACTCTCCATTGTGTGCATTGGGAGATCTGATGCGGGCGCACACGGATGCGCCTGCATCTGAACTCAGTGGCGCTACAGATCATCCGGCCGATACTGCAGTATTGGCCGGGATGATCTTTTCTGAGACCGGCCGTTCCGTGACCCGGCCGGGTCACAGAACGGCCGGTCTGTTACATTGTATGAGCATGGCCTTGCACTGCGATGGGGTATATAATCTGGGTGGACGGATGTTTCCACTATTATGGGATGTCATCTTAGTGCACTGGAGTATTCCACTATTATGGGATGTCATCTTAGTGCACTGGAGTATTCCACTATTATGGGATGTCATCTTAGTGCATTGGAGTATTCCACTATTATGGGATGTCATCTTAGTGCACTGAAGTATTCCACTATTATGGGATGTCATCTTAGTGCACTGGAGTATTCCACTATTATGGGATGTCATCTTAGTGCACTGGAGTATTCCACTATTATGGGATGTCATCTTAGTGCATTGGAGTATTCCACTATTATGGGATGTCATCTTAGTGCATTGGAGTATTCCACTATTATGGGATGTCATCTTAGTGTCCTGGAGTATTCCACTATTATGGGATGTCATCTTAGTGCATTGGAGTATTCCACTATTATGGGATGTCATCTTAGTGTCCTGGAGTATTCCACTATTATGGGATGTCATCTTAGTGCATTGGAGTATTCCACTATTATGGGATGTCATCTTAGTGCACTGGAGTATTCCACTATTATGGGATGTCATCTTAGTGCACTGGAGTATTCCACTATTATGGGATGTCATCTTAGTGCACTGGAGTATTCCACTATTATGGGATGTCATCTTAGTGCATTGGCGTATTCCACTATTATGGGATGTCATCTTAGTGCACTGGAGTATTCCACTATTATGGGATGTCATCTTAGTGTACTGTGTGTGTTTCTTCACTATCCTGGAATACAATCTTAGGGTGCTATTACACTGAGCGATTTTTAACAAATAACGACTAACGATAAACGATCGCAAACGAGATTATTTATCGTTAACCATATTACACAGAACGATAATCGTTAGTTACGATCGTTACTATGATCGTTTATTCCTTCTGATCCCAGAAAAACAATGAACAATGTGCAATTACACTGAACGATTAGTGAACAAATGCAGAACTTGAGCGAATGAACGTGGAATTACAGCGAACGATTAACGATAATTTTAGGTTCAGATCTAAATCAACGATCAACGACATACGAACGATTTTTCGATCATTGCCTGCAATTACACAGAACGATTATCGTTTAAATTCGAACGATTTAACGATTTTTCGCACGATAATCGTCCCGTGTAATAGGTCCTTTAGTGCACTGAAGTTCTTCATTATTATGGGATGTCTACCAGTTTTATGGGATGTAATTACAGTGTACTGCAATTCCCCACCATTATGGGATATACAATGTTTACAGGCTGATGTTCTCCTTTATAGGCTGTCATCTTAGTGCACTGAAGTGCTCCAATATTATGGGATGTCATCTTAGTGCACCAAGGTTCCTCAATACTATAGGGTGTAAGCTTAGTACACTGAGATATTCTCTACAACTTTTATGGGATACTAAGATTCCGCACCACTATGGGATGTAATCTTACTGGAATACTTCACCCCTTTATTTCTATGGGATGTCAGAAAGTTTCAGAAAGTTATTTAAATTTGTAATTTACGTCTATTTAAAAATCTCTTGTCATCCAGTACTTTTCAGCTGCTGCATGTCCTGCAGGAAGCGGTGTGTTCTTTCCAGTCAGATACAGTGCTCTCTGCTACCACCTCTGTCCATGGCAGGAACTGTCCAGAGCAGGAGAGAATTTCTATACGGATTTGCTACTGCTCTGGACAGTTCCTGACATGGACAAAGGGGGCGTCAGAGAGCACTGTGTCTGAATGGAAAGAATACACCACTTTTTGCAGGACATACAGCAGCTGATAAGTACTGGAAAACTTGAGATTTTTTTTTTTTAAATAGAAGTAAAATATACAAATCTATATAACTTTCAGACCGGTTGATTTGAAAGAAAACAAATTTTGCCAGAGTACCCCTTTAACTAGAGTTAGTGATTGGCAGTAATGGGGCCCAGGGTTAGAATACAACTGAGGTCAACACCTTCATGCAATTTGTACATTCTCCCCGTATTTACATTGGTTTCCTCTCACTCATCCAGCAGGTTACTTGCCTTTCTATGAAATTGTCCCTAAGGTGTACGAGACATGAAATCTGAGTTATTACTCTGTACAACGCTACAGAATATGTTGGTGCTAGAACGGCCAAAATCCTATCAAATGTGTTGCTTCACAACGTCCCGACCTTCTTGCATGGAGCAGCAATGGCCCCTGTTGTCCTCCATACGCTGTATGTTATAATGATGGGTAAAGTAGGGGCACTTCCATAGGTCACGGCGGTGAACACGCAGGCGGCCGTGAATGGTGACTACTTTATAATCTGTTACTTATGTATGGAAACCGGAGAGAACGGACAGAAATTTATAGCACATTAAGGATCTCAGTGTGCTATGCAGGACGAGCGTTTGAAGTCATGATGTTTACTCTAAGGAGCCTCCCCACCTCGCACCTCACATGGAATTTCCACCCACCATCACCGCCACCACCAGCAGGAACGTAACCCTACTGGAAAAAGCATTAAATATAATATATGCTGCTGAGGTCAATTCACTTGTAAGGCTGATTAAACTTTGGGTAAGGTCCAGTGAACACTCATCTATTAGTCCTCGCCATACTGGGCCGCTGTGTTCCTCAATCTTTTATAGCCCGACGCTGACCTGGAATTCGGAAAAACGAGTTTATCTAGGAAAAAAGGACGGTTGTTTTATATCGGGGGCACTTAAAGGGGCTGTCCAGGATTAGAAAAACATGGAGGTTTGCTTGCAAAAACAGCAGTACACCTGTACATAAGTATTATAGCTCAGCCCCATTCACTTTATGGAGCAGGACTCATCCCATAGACAGGTGTGTATTTTTTTTATTCCTTTAAAACCCATTTAAAGGGGAACTCCGGCGGGAAAAAAAATTCTTTCAAATCAACTGGTGTCAGAAAGTTATATAAATTTGTAATTTACTTGTATTAAAAAAATCTTCAGTCTTCCAGTACTTATCAGCTGCTGCATGTCAGTAACGTGTCAGTAATAATGAGCCATGAGAACTATACAAAGAAGGCAATATGACCTGCATAGCAAAAAACTTTAAGGGGTTGTCCAGTGAAAATCTTTTTCTTTCAAATCAACTGGTTTCAGAAAGTTATATAGATTTGTAATTTACGTCTATTTAAAAATCTCCATTCTTCCAGCACTTATTAGCTGCTGTATATCCTGCAGGAAGTGGTGTATTCTTTCCACTTCCAGTGACACAGTGCTCTCTGCTGCCACCTCTGTCCAGGAGAGGTTTTCTATGGGAATTTGCTACTGCTCTGGATAGTTCCTGACATGGACAGAGGTGGCAGCAGAGAGCACTGTGTCAGACTGGAAAAAATACACCACTTCCTGCAGGACATACAGCAGCTGATAAGTATGCTTGAGACTTGAGATTTTTAAATAGAAATAAATTACAAACCTATATAGGTTTCTGAAACCAGCTGATTTGAAAGATTTTCACTGGATAACCCCTTTAGTCTCTCGTCCTGGAAGTGCCCAGGAGGCGGTCTCTTCTTGTTAGGCCCCTCCCCCTAACACCCCAGGTGGTCTACTGGTTAGTTGCTAGAACGTATTTTTTTTGCACACATACAACACTACAAGGATATATTCACACCCAGCAGATTTGTTGCAGATATACACCCCCCCCATACATGTGAATGGGGTTGCTGCGGCAGCATGTGCATGCGCCAGCCCCTCTGGTTTTGACTTGGTAACCGTAGACTTCAAACCGTCAATCTCTGCTCCCACCTCCCAGCAGCCAGCACTATGGCCGGAGCCTGCCAAGAGAACATTCCCCTAATATCACCCAGATGGTTTCTATTTCCACGTCCAAACCACGTACACACATGACACAGCGGGGACTCCGCCATGGGCCCGAGTATGTGGAAAGCGTCACACGCCAGAAACAATATCCCTATAAATAAATCCATAATCCTGACTCATCCCATCGACCCCCCCCCCCCCCCACCCGAGCGCGGAACAATATTCTAGTCCATCCTTTCTTGTGTCCACATTACAGCACCTCTAAGGCAGCGTTCACACTGCACATTTTTAAAGGAAACAGAGCAAATATGGAAATTCAAAAACAGCTGGGGGAGATTTATCAAACATGGTGTAAAGTGAAACTGGCTCAGTTGCCCCTAGTAACCAATCAGAATCCACCTTCCATTTTCCAAACAGTCTCTGAGGAAAGTGGAATCTGATTGGTTGCTAGGGGCAACTGAGCCAGTTTCACTTTACACCAGTTTGATAAATCTCCCCCTACATAATTGCTTTCTTCCAAAAACAGCGCCACCCCCGCCATACAACTAAGCTGCAATACCCCACACAGAACTGGCACTGTTTCGGGAACAAAACAGCTATTTTTCATTTTTTATATCAACAGGTGCCAGAAAGTTGCATTTTACTTCTATTTAAAAAAAATCTCCAGTCTTCCAGTACTTATCAGCTGCTGTATGTCCTGCAGGAAGTGGTGTATTCTCACCAGCCTGACACAGCGCTCTCTGCTGCCACCTCTGTCCATGTCAGGAACTGTCCAGAGCAGCCCAATAAAAAAAACTCTGCTCTCCAGACTGGAAAGAATACACCACTTCTTGCAGAACATGCAGCAGCTGATAAGTACTTGAAGACGAGATTATTGTAAAAAACATTTTTGGTACTTGCTGGGACCAGTTAATTTGAAACATTTTGTTTTGTTGGATGGGGGTGAACAACCACTTTAAACGTGGAGACAACTGTAAAAACCGGGTTTTGCACTGGATATGTTAAAAGAGCAACAAAAACGCAGGAAAAACACCGTATGTGAACTTGCACCAGGTAATTTGGCTGTACCGTAGCTGACAGGATGCGACATTTGAGTCGTTTTCTCGTCAGCTCACTAGTATTAGGGATGGCGCTGATGCCTGCGACCTTTCCTACCTAGATATCGCATGTGATACTCAATAACCGCAGCTCCCAGTCTCCGGCACTGAGCCCCGGCCGCGTATAACCGCAGGGAAGCCGCAGGCACAGCCCGCTCCCCTCTCCGCGCCTCTCAGCTATTTGCAGCCTTGCATCATGAAGGAGCCGCCCCCGTGGGATATTTATAGCGCCGCTGACGTCACGGAGACAGGCCCTGCTGACGTCACGAGTGATGCTCTTGGCTGCAGAGCTGCTGCTGCCGCGGCTCCCGGACGCCCGGGCGGATACAATGGAGGCTTCTTGTGCTGCGAGCGGGGCCGGGCTGGAAAATACACCTACCCCACCGGATCCGGGGAGGGGGCGCTGTGCACTGCAGGAGTATGGCGGCCACTGCCGGGGAAGGAGCTGGAGGAAGCGGAGAGGGTAACGTATAGGCCCGGGGTGAGGGGGGAGACCGGGCGGCCGCTCTGCTGCTGCTGCATCACTTCTTGTCTCAGCCCTCAGGGCCCCAGACATGCAAGGGTTACACTGCAGGGGGTCTACCAATCAGCTGCTGCACAACCTCCTAGTATAGCGGAGCTGCTGCAGAACCTCCTAGTAGAGCAGAGCTGCTGCAGAACCTCCTAGTAGAGCACAGCTGCTGCAGAACCTCCAGGTAGAGCGGAGCTGCTGCAGAACCTCCTAGTAGAGCACAGCTGCTGCAGAACCTCCAGGTAGAGCACACCTGCTGCAGAACCTCCTAGTATAGCGGAGCTGCTGCAGAACCTCCTAGTAGAGCAGAGCTGCTGCAGAACCTCCTAGTAGAGCAGAGCTGCTGCAGAACCTCCTAGTAGAGCACAGCTGCTGCAGAACCTCCTAGTAGAGCACAGCTGCTGCAGAACCTCCTAGTAGAGCAGAGCTGCTGCAGAACCTCCTAGTAGAGCACAGCTGCTGCAGAACCTCCTAGTAGAGCACAGCTGCTGCAGAACCTCCTAGTATAGCAGAGCTGCTGCAGAACCTCCTAGTAGAGCACAGCTGCTGCAGAACCTCCTAGTATAGCAGAGCTGCTGCAGAACCTCCTAGTAGAGCACAGCTGCTGCAGAACCTCCAGGTAGAGCGGAGCTGCTGCAGAACCTCCTAGTAGAGCACAGCTGCTGCAGAACCTCCTAGTAGAGCACAGCTGCTGCAGAACCTCCAGGTAGAGCGGAGCTGCTGCAGAACCTCCTAGTAAAGCAGACCTGCTGCAGAACCTCCAGGTAGAGCCGATCTAATGCAGAACCTCAAGGTAGAGCGGAGCTGCTGCAGAACCTCCTAGTAAAGCACAGCTGCTGCAGAACCTCCTAGTAAAGCACAGCTGCTGCAGAACCTCCTAGTAGAGCACAGCTGCTGCAGAACCTCCTAGTAGAGCACAGCTGCTGCAGAACCTCCTTGCAGTTTATTCTGTGCCCACATTCAGCTTTGCCTTTCTCCACATTTCCCATCAGCATCTGTCAGACCTGTAGCAGCTTCTGCAGAACCTCTTGGACTTACCTAAACATTACTAAAGCTGACTACCCTGCATGAAGCCTCCATTCAGGCGGAAGCCCTTGGTGAAGTGATGCCACTGTGAAACTGCAGAGAATTTGCAGAAACACTAATTGTCACAGAGCTGCTGCAGAACCTCTTAGTGAAAAGGAGTTACAGCCCAACCTTGAGGAGAAGCAGAACTGCTGCAGAACCTCTTGATAAAGCATAGCAGCAGGTGTTAGAGCAGAGCTGCTGTCCAGTCTCCTATCTTTGCCTCATTAGTCGCCCCTGGCACTGCCTGTCACTCATGGCGGACACAAGGTATGCATTTAGAAGTCCCTTTCAGGATGAATCACTTCCATCCAGCAGACGTTGTGAGTGACGTGTGTCCTCAGGTGCCCGGAGGGCTGGGAGGTCAGCAGTAGTAATCCTGACAGCTCGTCCCTCCTTGGCACGGCTCGGGCAGCACAGCCTGGCACAGGGCCTAATCCAAGAAAGTTGTGGTGCACAGGATCTCCAGCTATGCACTTCCCCTCTCGATCCGAGAAGGAGGATGCTTTTTTAATTTTAGCTGTGTAATACAAAGCACATATGTCACCCGGGTATTCTTAGCCCCGGAGCTGCTGCCGCTGTAACAACGTCACATTCCGCCGTGATATCCGGATAAAAATAACTCGGACGTTGTCTCATCCCGATCATCGCACTATTGTTGTGCAAGGAAAGTTTTGGCGGTGCACAGCTGGAGTCTTCCCCGTCCAGATGTTGCTAATATCTCTCTAAGCGTGGCGAAGCAGGTGACATATGGAATCCACCATCTTTCCATATGGCCCAATTAGCCCTTCACCCCCACCACCATCAATCATATAGGTGTTAATAGAAAATTCATGGGGCTTGGCTGGAAAATGAGCATTTTGTGTTTTCCGTCAGCCCCCTCATGTGAGAAGACTCATTCACAGATCTGTTTGTAGACAACGCTGTATAACTCCTATATGGAAGCTTTTACTAGAGATGTAGCAGAGCTGAAATTGTTATTTAACTCAATAGATGGGGATATAGTTCACTGTCGGGGTGTGCAGAGACAAGCTATGGAGGCACTGGGTTATGGACAGGACATCCATGTTATCAATAGCATGGAGGTTATATAATAATAGAAGGTTGAGTTGTGTTCGATGAGAAATTCAGCTCTGCTACATCTGCTACTGTATATTATAGTGCTATTAAAACTTGTTATGTACATTCAATATATATATACATATATATACATATATATACAGTGGTGCCTTGGAATACGAGCTTAATTCTTGCTTGTAATCCAAATCCACTTTTAAACCAAAGCAAATTTTCCCATAAGAAATCATAGAAATGCAGACAATTGGTTCCACACCCCAAGAATAATAATTTATTATTCTGAATAACATGTAAAAAATAGAATATGTGATATTATAAGTTACTGTACAGTAATGGAGAGGATGGGAAACACAAGGGCGGACAGAGACTGCAGGGAGCAGGAAGGAATGAGCAGGGCAGATGTGGGCACATACATGCAGCACTCACTGTCCGGGGAGAGAGGGGTTACAGCTATGGAGAGATTACCTCCACAGTCCTGTCCCCTGATGTAAGCCCCAGCCTGAAAAGGATCTGCTATGATTTGGAAGGTGAGGGAGACTACCTGGGTCAGAGTACAGGGCTGTAGACCCCGCTATGCAGACCATGCCCCTCCCCCACTCGCCCTCCCACCCAGCACAGGGAGCTCTTAATCCAAAGCAATGCTCTTAAACCAAGTCACAATTTTGAAAAACTGTGAGCTCTTAAACCAAAACACTCTTAAACCAAGTTACCACTGTATATATATTTGATTATGGAGATTATTGTTTATAAAATGAAGCAACTTTGCAGATAGCCTTGATGATGGATATCCTACCGTTCCTACAGCTTCTGTGCAGGCCCATGTGTACAGGCTTCCTACAAGCTCCGTGTAGTGTGATCCTGCGGTCACGTGTTAAGGCCCTTTTACGCAGATGAACAGTCCTAGAAATACTCATTAAGCCCATAACTGGTTCATGCAAAAGTCCCAGTGATCAGCCAAAAGTAAAATCTATTGGTATCGGCCGCACATCTCCCTGTGTAAGAGATGTGTGGCCAATAACAATCAATGTTAAGAGGTAGTCTGGCCAGGTCCCTTTTTTCACAATGCTTGGGGAGGGGGTAGGTAAAAAAAAAATAACATGTACTTACCTCCCGCCTGCATTCCGCAGATTCAGATCCCTGGTCTCCAGAAGGTTCCTGGTATTGAGATGTGACTTGAAACATGATGTGGCCTGCTCAGCCATTCAGTGGCTGTAAGGGCCTGTTCACACTACGGAAAACAGGCGGAAATTCCAGGCTGAACCGCCGCCCGCGGACTGCGCTTGGAATCCCACCTGCTATCTGTTTCAATGCGATGCCTCATGCGCCTCCACTCTCTGTGCCTCTCTGCTCAAAGAATCTCCGCCTGTTTTCCGTAGTGTGAACGGGCCCTAATGGTGTCCTGCCTCACACATCACGTCTCAAGTCCTGTCTCAATACCAGGAAGCGGCCACACACCGGGGACCAGAGCAATGGAATGCTGGTGGGAGCCAGGGAGGTAAGTAGACTGAAAAAAGCGGCCTGGCCGGACTTCCCCTTAATGGCTGCACAAACAATACAGCGATGGTTTGTGCGGCCCAGTCATGCGATTCATCATGGCTTGTAAAGGCTTGCAAATGAGAGACAATCTCACTCATCGGCACTTGTTTGCAGCTTAAAATCATTAAAGGGGTTATCCAGCGCTACAAAAACATGGCCACTTTCTTCCAGAGACAGCCCCACTCTTGTCTCCAGCTTGGGTGTGGGGTTTTGCTGCTCAGTTCCATTGAAGTGAATGGAGCTTAATTGCAAACCACACCTGAACTGGAGACAAGAGTTGTGTTGTCTCTGAAAGAAAGTGGCCATGTTTTTGTAGCACTGGATAACCCCTTTAAATGTAAAAGACCCCTACTCCCATCTATCTGTATATTAGTGGTAAAAAGGGCTAGAGGTAACTGCAGCATCAGACTACAGATAAGGGTTGTTGTCAGTCTGTAACCATGGAAACATATATAGCTGCATAGGTACTGTATGCTCAAAACAGTCTCCTTAAAGGGATTATCCAGGATTAGACAAAAAACATGGCTGCTTTCTTCTAGAGCAGGGGTGGGGAACCTTTTCCATGTCGAGGGCCGGTCGGGCATTAATAAAATCATTCGAGGGCCGCATACCGTGCGCGGCAGTTAGTAGCGGGGGTTTGCAGCACCCAGGGCAAGGCAAGGTATTGTTCGCCTAGTGCCCCTGCTATTGTAGTTAACCCCCAGCCATGTCCCTGGTAGCCTAGTTAACCCCCCCTGCCATGTCCCTGGTAGCCTAGTTAACCCCCATCAGGCATGTCCCTGGTGGCCTAGTTAACCCACATCAGTCATGTCCCTGGTAGCCTAGTTAATCCCTCAGTCATGTCCCTGGTAGCCTAGTTAACCCCCCATCAGGCATGTCCCTGGTAGCCTAGTTAACCCCCCATCAGGCCTGTCCCTGGTAGCCTAGTTAACCCCCATTAGTCATGTCCCTGGTGGCCTAGTTAACCCCCAACAGTCATGTCCCTGGTGGCCTAGTTAACCCCCAACAGTCATGTCCCTGGTAGCCTAGTTAACCCCCAACAGTCCTGTCCCTGGTAGCCTAGTTAACCCCCAACAGTCATGTCCCTGGTAGCCTAGTTAAGCCCCAACAGTCATGTCCCTGGTGGACCAGTTAACCCCCAACAGTCATATGCCTAGTGGCCTAGTTAACCCCCATTAGTCATGTCCCTGGTGGCCTAGTTAACCCCCAACAGTCATGTCCCTGGTGGCCTAGTTAACCCCCAACAGTCATGTCCCTGGTAGCCTAGTTAACCCCCAACAGTCATGTCCCTGGTAGCCTAGTTAACCCCCAACAGTCATGTCCCTGGTAGCCTAGTTAACCCCCAACAGTCATGTCCCTGGTGGACCAGTTAACCCCCAACAGTCATATGCCTGGTGGACCAGTAAACCCCCAACAGTCATGTCCCTGGTGGACCAGTTAACCCCCAACAGTCATGTCCCTGGTGGACCAGTTAACCCCCAGCAGTCTTGTCCCTGGTGGCCTAGTTATCCCCCCCCCCCCCCCAACAGTCATGTCCCTGGTGGACCAGTTAACCCCCAACAGTCATATGCCTGGTGGACCAGTAAACACCCAACAGTCATGTCCCTGGTGGACCAGTTAACCCCCAACAGTCTTGTCCCTAGTAGCCTAGTTATCCCCCCCCCCCCCATCACTCATGTCCCTGGTGGACTAGTTAACCCCCATCAGTCATGTCCCTGGTAGCCTAGTTATCCCCCCCCATCAGTCATGTCCCTGGTAGCCTAGTTATCCCCCCCCCATCAGTCATGTCCCTGGTAGCCTATTTAACCCCCAAATAAAAAAAAATAAACATCCCTCTCACCTTACCTCCGTTCCCACGCTGTCCAGGTCCTCTTCTCTCCCAGGTCCTCTGTGCCGGTCTTCTCCTGCAGGCGGCGCGCGATGAAATGACGTCATCGCGCGCGGCCCGCAGGAGACTGAAGACACGCGCCGCTTTGGAGGAGGAAGGAGCCGACACAGACAGCACGGCAGCTGTCACAGAGGATACTGTGTGCGCCGGCTCCTTCCTTCCTCCAGAGCAGCGCGTGTCACAGGGGAGCCGCGGGCCGCGGGCCGCATCGGGAGGTCTCAGGGGCCGGAGGTTCCCCACCCCTGTTCTAGAGACAGCACCACTCTTGTCTCCGGTTTGGGTGGGGTTTGCCAACTCTGTTCCCTTGAAGTGAATGGAGATTAATTGTAAACCTCACCTGAACCCGAGTTGTGCTGTCTCTGGAAGAAAGTGGCCATGCTTTTCTAATCCTGGATAAAGTTTATTTTATTGGTAAATTTAGAGTTAGCTTCAGTACTGTGCAGGTGTGGATGAAATGCTGCACAGTAAGAATAGTAATAAATTATTTTATTTTATTTTATTTTATATAGCCATAGCCATAGGCTGTATCCCAGTTTTCCAGGCGGTCCTCCGGCTGTATCCACCCTCTCCACGGAGCGGCCAGACAGCGGGAATCAGAAGCCGAGAGTTCAGGTTCATACGAACCCGAACCTCGGCAGGTTCGCTCATCTCTAGGTGTAAAGTGAAACTGGCTCAGTTGCCCCTAGCAACCAATCAGATTCCACCTTTCATTCCTCACAGACTCTTTGGAAAATGAAGGGTGGAATCTGATTGGTTGCTAGGGGCAACTGAGCCAGTTTCACTTTGTGTCCCCACATTAACCCTAAACAATGACCATATAATGGTAAATACCAGGCTCTGCAGACTATTACTGTGCCATTACATCCAGTGACTACAGGTTTTATTGTCTCTGATCATACTCTTTTTGTCTTTCCCATCCAGCTAAGAC
This sequence comes from Dendropsophus ebraccatus, assembly GCF_027789765.1. Taxonomy (NCBI): domain Eukaryota; kingdom Metazoa; phylum Chordata; class Amphibia; order Anura; family Hylidae; genus Dendropsophus; species Dendropsophus ebraccatus. The sequence continues at coordinate 23,720,986 of NC_091462.1, read as the reverse complement.
CTCCTTGAAGACTTCTTCTTGCCACAACTTGCAGAATTTCTGGACAAACCTCTTGGGCTCCTCACTTTTCCAGGATCATCCTCACCTCTACACAAACTTCCCATGCACAGTATACCGAACAGTGAGGCTACGTTCACACTACGTAAGTTTCCGGCCGTAGCGCGTTCCGTGAATAAGCGGACGGAGACTTACGTAGTTTGCGTATAATGTAAAGTATATGATGTACGGCTGCACAGTTCACACTACATACGAACTTACGCCCGGATCGTCGGCGGCGTAAAAAATGAACCAGGCCATTGTTTGCGGACGAAAATGCCGTAACTTACGCCCGTAGTGTTACATGCGGTCCCGTACGTAGTGGTGATTTCTTCATTTTTGCAGCTTTTTGTGCCGATCCAAAAGGTTCTGTGGGGTGTCCGGGGCTAGGCGAAGATTTCCAAGTAAAAGACCGCTGTCAGATCGCTACGTAGGGCGCTTGGGAAGCGTAAGTAGACTTCGGGCGTAAGTTTGCGGTCCGTACGTAGCTGGCCGCAAGTAGCATAAATCTCCGGCCGGAGTTTACCGCGTATATATGTCCGGCCGCGAAAATATGCGGCCGGACATATACACAGTGTGAACATAGCCTAATAGTGCCTTCTTGAGCCCCCACACTGTAATAGGGCCCACTTTGTGCCCACACACAGTTGTTAGGCTGCCTCTTTGTGCCCCCATAGAGTAATTAAAGGGAACCAATGAGCATGATTGTGCTGATATGGTTCCCAGAATCATGGTATAGAGCTACTGTACTTTTATTCTGCCGCGGAAGGACGGGAGAGGGAGAGCACCATTCGTACTGATTGGTTCCCTTTAAGCCTCCTCACTTAGTAAAGTCCCCCCTTATGCCCCCATATAGTAATTAGATCCCCTAGTGCCCCCATAAAGTAGTTAGTCCCCCTGTCCCATATTATAGTTCCCCTCTGCCTCATATAGTATAGTACAGAAGGTCTTTTTTATAGTCTGTCAAAATGTTTTGCCTCCTGTTATCAGATTTATTCTGTCCCTCTGGATAAATCATAAAAAATGTAATGAATAAATAAATCACATGGTGATGTGACACCTGGATGTGTAGAATTCATTGACTGTTCAGAAATCGTCATTCTTATATTCCATCGATAAAGGAGTCATCCAAAATTAGAAGAAAAAAAACAAAAACAGCGCCCCCTTGTCCTCAGGTTGTGTGTAGTATTACCATTAAGCTCCAGTAACTTTAGTGGAACTGAGCTGTAAAGCCCACACACCTAAACTATAGACAATGGTGCATTTACACAGACAGATTTATCTGATTTGTGAAGCCAAAGCCAGGAACAGACTATGAACCTGTCATAAAGGAAAGACTGAGATTTTTCAGTTTCAAAACCATTCCTGGCTTTGGCTTCAAAAATCTGTCAGATAAATCTGTCTGTGTAAACACACCATGAGTGGTTCTTTCCTGGAAGAAAGTGGCCACGCTTTTCCTATTTTAGTTGCTTCAGTATGTTCATGTCTGTTGTCATGCCATGATTAAGATGTATGGGGGAGATTTATCAAACATGGTGTAAAGTGACACTGGCCCAGTTGCCCCTAGCAACCAATCAGATTCCACCTTTCATTCCACACAGACTGACTCTTTGGAAAATGAAAGGTGGAATCTGATTGGTTGCTAGGGGCAACTGAGCCAGTTTCACTTTACACCATGTTTGATAAATCTCCCCCTTCATGTTTTATGTTTGTTTGTTTTTCTGTCAAGCACATCGATGTACAATTTTTAATACGATATGTAAAATAAAAGTTAAGATTTAACTCCCTGTGAGCTTGAAATCATCTGTTTTATGTGCCTCCGATCCACTGGGATTCATCCTCTCCTATCTTTCCTGATTACTGTATTTTCCGGCGTATAAGACGACCCCTGACTTTTAAGCAGATTGTCAGGATTTCGCCTTATATGCCGGAAAATGTTAACCCATGCCTGACCACAGCCCTGAAGCGGTCAGGCAGGGGTTAACTGCAGCTAATAAAAAAAGCAAACAAACATTTAACTCACCTGGGGCCCATTCCCGAAGCCTCCCTTATTGTCCCGAAGCTCTCCCGGCAGCCGAGCGTCTCCGAGCCTCTCCGATGAGACACTCGACTGCCCGGGAGAGATTCGGCAATCTCCATCTCCAGCGCAGGTAGTGTACGTCACACTGCCTGCGACGGGAATGGTACGGGAGGCACGCGGAGGCCAGGAACCGGCCCTAGGTGAGTTAAAGGTTTTTTTTTTTTTTTTTACAATGGTCGCCCCCCACCATATGGGACGACCATACCCGACGTATAAGACGAACCCTGACTTTAACCCTGATATTCCAGGGTTAAAAAGTCGTCTTATACGCCAGAAAATACGGTATATGTTTTGTTTTGTTTTTTGTCTAGTTGTTTTCATGGTTTTCTAAGCTTGGATAACCCCTTTAGCATTCAAGGTCAGGTTGGCTGAAGACAAACAGATGGGAGAACATGCCAAAAAAAGCTCAAAAGTGGTACTGAATAGGGGTGCCGTTGGTTTTACCAAGTTTTCCTAAAGCTCTGATATGCAGACCTCTTTGGTATGGGATGTATTACAACATTACTTAAAGGGGTAATGGTGTCAGAAAGTTATACAGATTTGTATATTACTTCTATTTAAAAAAAAAAATCTCCAGTCTTTCAGTACTTATCAGCTGCTGTTTGCCCTGCAGGAAGTGGTGTATTTTTTCCAGTCTGACACAGTGGTCCCTGCTGCCACCTCAGTCATGACAGGAACTGCCCAGAGCAGGAAAGGATTTCTATGGGGATTTGCTGCTGCTCTGGACAGTTCCTGACATGGGCAGAGGTGGCAGCAGAGAGCACTGTGTCAGACCACCAATACACCACTGCCTGCAGGACAAACAGCAGCTAATAAGTACTGGAAGACTGTTTTTTTTTTTTTATAGAGATAAATTACAAATCTTAATTACTTTAACTGAAACCAGTTTATTAATTTTTTTTTTCCGGAATACCCCTTTAAAATGAATGAACTATGTTTGCCACCTATGTTTGCAGCCTCATGGCAATCTAGTTGCGGAGAACCTAATAACACTGTTTACTTGTCTCATCACCCAGCCCACATGACCATGCATTTTTTTTATTTTTTGCTGCTCTTTGCAAATTTTTTCCTTGCAAGGAAATGTGAGTCATTCTTCAGTGTCACTTTGACATTTTGACTGAGGAAGAAAATTCAAGGATGTATATGGACTGGAGACTGTTCCTGATACAAAGTCAACCAAATACTTATAGAATATAGAAGAAAGGAAAAAAAAAAACACTCCAGGAAAAACTGATACACTGTATTCTGCCTAGTGTGGGGAGTAAGGGGAAAGAACCTGATAAAGAGCCTAATAAAATCATCATGGACCCTTAACAGATGATCAACAGGATTGCCAGGAGTTGGACCCCACCAGTCTAATATCAATGGCCTATCCCGAGGACAGATCATGTATTTTATAAGGCTGGATGACACATGAACACTCGAGTGTTTGGAGGGATCAGGAGTCATAGCTGGTGAAGGTGTACGGCCACCTCTAGGAGTTTTAGCTTTAGCGACCAGTGTCAGGCAGCTGCTGCCTAGGCCTATAAGATTATAAGGTACATAAGAAATTCTCATAAAAAAAAAAAAAAAAATCCTAACTCTATACAATCATGTGGAATAGTATGAAAGAAAAAAAGGCGCACGATCAGAGTAAAGGCCGTATTACACAGAAAAATTATTGTGCAAAATATAGTTATATTGTTCAAATTTAAAGGGGTTATCCAGTGCTACAAAAACATGGCCACTTTTCCCCCTCTCTTGTCTCCAGTTCAGGTGTGGTTTGCAATTAAGCTCCATTAACTTCAATGGAACTGAGTTTCAAACCCCACCCAATCTGGCATCGGCAGCCTTTTCATTGGCAGGATCACATCACATGGCTTCTGACTTGCATAGCCAATCAGAGCTCAGCAAGCTGGAAGCCATGTGATGCGTTGTATAACTTTGTAATGTGTGATAATTAAAGGGGGGGGGAATGCTGGAGTTGTCCTTTAAAGTGTCACTGTCGTTTACATTTTTTTTTTTGCAGAAATCAATAGTATAGGCGATTAGCAACATTAGGGCCACGCAGTTTAGAAAATGGGGACAACCTGAGATCAAAAGGTAATACAAAGGTCTCTACTTTCATCTATAACAAGGGGACATCCCCATTGGAGGATTTTATATTAACGCAGAAAGGGATTCTTTACAGTAAGAGCAGTGAGACTATGAACTCGCTAGAGGAAGTGGTTATGGTGAACTCCCTACATGAGATCACAGAGGTTTACATGACTCTCCGGAGTGTAATTATATTACAAGTTATGTGTATTAGATTGTGAGAAGGGTTATCAGATTTTTGTTTGTGTGTCTTTTTCTGGATCAACACGCCAGGCTCTTGGGCTGAAGTGGACATACGTTCCTCTTCTTTCAGCTGCACTGTAACCATGATTTCTCCGAGTTCCATTGAGATACATAGGACGGTGGCAAACATTTCCGCAATACCAGCATCCAGTGCAGACTGTGAATGGTTACTGGGTGTTTGGTAGTTTATGTTGTATTCATGAGCTCTGCTAAGTAGTAACCTCCATGTAAGAGGACCACATATGAACATGTCGAAATTAGTCCTGATAATAGACACCAACCAGCGGTCATTTATCATTCATTTATGTAAATCAGGCCCAGAAGCCGGCAGCTTGTCATTGATTAATAAGGACCTCGCTGTCATTTCACTCTGATTCAAACAAATGTGTCCTTAATGCAGAGCTGATTTAAAGGGGCGGTAAACCCAAAGTCTATCTCATCTCCATTTGTCGTCCAGTTGAATGCAAGCTATTGTTCCTTCTTATCAGCCATTGTATGTGTGTATGTGGTTTTGTTTTTAGAAATCAACCTATAAATTCACTTTCTTAATATATTGAACAGATTTTTTAAGGATTTTTTTTTTATTTTCCACATAATTACCTGGTAAAATAATCCTGAAATCTTAAAGGGGTACTCCAGGCCAGGGGGTATTTTGGAGGATCGCCGGGGAGGGGGTGGAAATTGAAGCCGGAGGTCACTTACCTCTCCTGTTCCAGCTCGGATGGCGCCGCCCGGTACTCCCATCCCGCGGCCGCTTCCTAGTCAGAGCTGCTGCATGAGACATGACGTCTCAAGGCAGCTCCGCCAATCAGCGGCCGTTGCGGAGTCCCGCCTCCCGACGGGAGTACTGGGCGGCGCAACCCGGGCACCGGTGCTGAAACGGGAGAGGTAAGTGACCTCCGGCTTCAATTTCCACCCCCTCCCCGGCGAACCTCCAAAATACCCCGCGGCCTGGAGTACCCCTTTAAAGTTTTCCTTGTGGCCACTAAGCCTAATAATAAGCTGATAGTTGCTGTTCTGTAGATCATCAATGGCAGGATTACAGTGAAAGGTGTCACCTATAGAAAGATAAGACAGGATCGTACCATTCACAGTAGGTTATAATCAGAGCTCATCTACTCCCCCTCCCTCCACACTGATCTCTGCACAGGCCATAGAACAGGCCTAGAAAACTCTCCCATAGAATGGTTACTAACCCCTTCTCCCGTCACACATTCTGGGCCTTAGTGCCAAGTAATTTTTTTAATTAATTTATTTATTTTTCATTTTTCCATGGTCGCCTCCCAAGTGGTGTAGCCTTTCTATTTCTCCATCAATGTAGCCATATGAGGGCTTATTTTTTGTGAAACAAGTTGTTTTTACATTTTTGGGGGGCAGATCAATAAAAAACAGCAGTGTTTTTTTTTTTTTTACATTTTTACAATAAAAAATAAAATCTTTTTATTGTTCAGGTTGTAACGGATACCTAATATTTGTAATACTGCCCTCCAGACTCTTCACATGAGGTGGTCACGAACTGTCCACAGCATGTAAAGGGTTAATGTACCAGGAACATAGGTTTCTCCGTTCCTAGTAGATATAGCGGAGGCCTGGCTGTCAGCTGAGCTCCCGCAATCCACGCACGATGGGCCTGCACTGCCTAAAGCTGCGTGCGCACGTCTGTGATATACTGTACGTAAGCAGACTGTCTGTATGTTAGGAACTGAACTCTTGAACTCTTTTGCAACTCTCGGCATCATGATGTATGTATGTAATCATCATGTTGAGAGTTGCAAAAGAGGTCAAGAGTGCAGTCCGTAACATAGAGTACACTTGCGGACTGTACATCATAGATGTCTGCATTAAGCCTTATTCTAGGACCGCCATAAAAGGCGGCGGCCTAGAATAAGTTCCCGTAATAACTGATGTGAAAAGGCATATCGGCAGTCATTAAGAGGTTAATCAGAGGACAGCTCTTACTCCTCTCTGCTATACCATTACAGTGCTGATGAAAATGCACCGGATTGAACAGATTGGCACTGTGCTGAGTTGTTGACTTATATATACAGATGGGAAAGCCGCACAGAACTTTATGGTTGGTGTGAGATGAGAGGGAAGCCTTGATTTACCTTTGAGGAACAGTGTGGATTATCTTCAGCAGGCAGACTGGCTCAGCTTGCAAGTACACAGTTTAGTCTCTTTATCCTTTTTCCACATTGTAAACCACACCCACTTCCTGTGTTCTGTCCTGATCTAGCTGTTACTAAAGACAGATTTCCCCTGACAACAGGCAGAGGACAGCAGATTTCAGAGAAGGGAGACACCTATTGGCCAATACTTTCCAGCTGTTGTTCTGGGCTAAGGAAACATTTTTGGTTAATGAATTAATTTACAAATCTGTTAGGAATCACACAGGCTATCACAGCAATGACCATGTAAAGAATACATAACAATGTCCAGTTCTATATGCTGAATAAAATTTAGATAATACATTATCCTTTAATGGAAAAATTAACAAGAATTCCAGATAAATACTGTTTACATATGAAATATTTTATTTGTATAAGTTACATTTGTGTTCTTCCCCCCCCCCCCCCCCCCCCCCCTATTATTATAGAAGCTTCTTAAAGGACCGGGAGCTTAGAAACTCCTGTGTGCAATTGTTCTGGTCAACGCTGGTCAGACACATTCACCACTGATCAGACATGTCTGATGGCTGACACATCGGTCGAACGTAAAATCAGAATCATGACAATGAATGAAGGAAATGATGAGTGATACTTTGTATCAGGATTGTCACCGATGTCAAGACGCTTGCTTTCAGATGCCTCGCCACTGTCACAGCCATGATAAAAGTGACACTTGACGTGCAGCTGTGTTCACAAATCACACCGCTATCCGGAAATTGTCAGGATTCTCCTATGATACATGGCACAGGGGAGAGATTCTCATCATGACACATACATTGGCTTCTATCACTATGCATTAGGACAATGCTGATATTTGTATGGAATAAAAAAAAATATCTAAAAATGGCTATCAGTGCTATAATATAATATCTATCATATAATCGTATGTTGACGGGGGATGCGTTTTTTTATTATAATAAATTCTTACAATATCTTGTGCCACATTGCCATAACTGATCATTAAATATATCAAAATGCCCAGAGTAGGCAAAAATAAATAAATAAATAAAAATGTATATATATAAATATTTCTGTGTTTTTGTGTATATATTATTTTATATATTATTATTATTATTATTATTATTATCAATATTATTATTTTGTTTTTTCCTTTAATAAAATGTATGGGCTATTTTCCCCTATTAAAATTACTGGTTAATATTTTCCTAAAAAGTTTTTTAAAAAAAAGCAGCTAAAAGTCACTGAGTTAAAAAATTTAATAAATGTGTGTTTTTCTTTCCAAACCTTTTCAGAATTTCCGTTTTATATTGCTACAGGTATTATTATTTCTTTTAAGATTCGCCTGAATGTAATTCTTTGATTTAAAATTTTTTAACTTATTCTTTTTCACATTCTTGGCACGACTGAACTCATGCTAAGTATTTTACAATGCCCCAAAATTTTTCTACAAATTTTTTTTTGTTGTTCAAAAACATTGCAGCCAGATGTTAGCTGAGAGTCATTGGGAAGATAGGAAACACAATGTACATGTGATGTTTTTGAGTTTGGCATTTTTCAGAACATTTTGGTATTTTTCTCTTTTTTTTTTTTTTAATCGCAGCAGACTCTGTATTTGGTGTTTTGTTTTTTGTTTTTTTATAAAAAAGTGGCATATTTCCTCCTATAGGAGGGCATAATATCAGAAAAGAATGTCTGTGCAGAAAATAGAAATCCTGGAATCACATGATAAAAGAATCGCATGACTTTTAATGGGGGAAAAAAAACACGGGATAAAAGGCCTGAAATAAAGACGTAAACGTATTTACATTATTTACATTAAAATAAAAAAATGATAGAAAAGCTGCCAGAAAAAACACCAATGAGAGGGAAAAACTGCTGCCAGTTCTTTGTGTGTGCCTTCGCCTGTACAACCCCTTTGAGTGGTGATGCGTAGCATGCAAAGACAGTAAGCAGCCTTGCATAGCAAATGCTGCTGCATGTACTCGAGTTGAGACTCCTCTCAAAATTGCAGGGGTCCCTGCTCTTCTATGCAGTTTCTAAGGCACCCTATGCTGCTATATGGAAACTACGTACTAAGCAGGAGTCATATATTGTATACCATCAAGAAGGTGCGGTGCAATGAAACTTCTTGGATGCGGAAGGTTAGATATGAACAAGATAAGAAATAGTGGAGCTCCGCTAGTAGCTCTTGCTTTTAGAGGATGCATTTATTGTAAATGGCAATGTATAGCAGGAGGTAAGTGGCAATGTACAATGCTATACAGTGTAAAAACAGTAAGTAGCAATGCATTATGTATTGCTTTTTACTGTAGATGAGCAGGGACTCCTGTCAAAGTGACAAGCATCCCTGCTCCTCTACTTTTTTTATTTTTTTTATTTGTATAGCTTAAGGTGTAAGGTGTAAGCTACTTAAGGGATAAGGTAATAATACTCACCCTTTCCCCACTCCTGTCTGTGGCCAGACTGGATCAGGGTTTTCCCTTGTGGCGCACCATTGACCTAGATCAGAGATGGGGAACCTTCGGCCCTCCAGCTGTTCCAAAACTACAATTCCCATCATGCCTGGACAGCCGAAGCTAAAGCTTCGGCTGTCCAGGCATGATGGGAATTGTAGTTTTGCAACAGCTGGAGGGCTGAAGGTTTCCCATCCCTGACCTAGATAAATAAAGTGACCTGACTACATGAGACATGTTAATGTATATAGGGGAGTGGAGATTATTGAGTATTCCCAATAACACAGGCTCATATGGTAAGGCTATGTTCACACAACCTAAGTCTAAAATTGTAGTGTGAAAACCTGACTATACGATGTGAAGTTCCTTCATTCAACTTGGTTCTAAGTCTCCATGATTAGCGAGTACTAGGCATCTTCAGGATTTTAGCGGTGTGTGTTTGATCTTCATTTTACTCACATCATTACCCAGGTACTGCTTGATATAACTTGATTAGCTCCCTCCCCAGTCATGATTGGTAATTAAAATAGGCATTAAAATTAGTCACTTAGCAATTTTGCTGTTCAATTGGCAATTAAATTACTTAATTGCAATTACGGTCCTAATTTTAATTGGCAAAATGATAGATGTAGATTTAAGATAATATGTATAAATACTTTAATAAGTGTCTATATAAGGACGCTTTAATTGCTTAAGTTCATGCATATGCCTTTCACCTAAACTTTAAATTGAGGTGAAAACATAGTTTCACATGTTTTTTTTTTTTTTTGCGTGAGAAGAAACATTGTGGGCAAATAGTATCGGGAGTTTTTGAGATTGAGCTTTTTGGAACAATTTTTTAATTAATATTTTGACTGGGGAGATTGCAGAATTGGTGAGGGCGAACCCAATGGACTGGGATTAAAGAATAAAGATTAAAGAATATGCTGACTCTTGGGGTGATGGTGGATAAAGTCATCACTTCCTTTTAAATGTTATTTAAATCAACTGGTGTCAGAAAGTTAAATAGATTTGTAAATGACTTCTATTTAAAAATTTAAAAGTCTTCCAGTACTTAACAGCTGCTGTATGTCCTGCGGGAAGTGGTGTATTCTTTCCAGTCTGACACAGTGCTCTCTGCTATGACAGGAGAGGTTTTCTATAGACATTTGCTACTGTCTGGACAGTTCCTGTCATGGACAGAGGTGGCAGCAGAGATCACTGTGTCAGACTGGAAAGTATACACCACTTTATGCAGGACTTACAGCAGATCATAAGTATGGGAAGACTTAAGATTTTTAAATAGAAGTAAACTACAAATTTATATAAGTTTCTAAAAAACTGTTGATTTGAAAGAAATTTTTTTTCTGCGGAGTACTTCTTTAAGCTTCCACTCACTTTGTAGACCTATTGTAAGATTCAAGCACTCGTCCCATGGCAAACCATTGCATCATGGTCTGCCACTGATAGTTGCATGGTTGCCACTGCCACTATATATATATATATATATATATATATATATATACAGTATATATATATATATATATATATATATATATATATATATAGTATAGTACAGCTATATATAGATATCATACGTATAGGAGAGCTATATATAGAGAGATATAAAAAGTATAATACAGCTATATATAGATATAAATGTAATACATACAGGATAGCTATATACAGATATAATACGTATATATAGGTATAATAGGTAAAGGACAGCTATATATATATATATATAGGTATAATAGGTATAGGACAGCCAGGGGCAGTCTTGGCATTTCTAAAGCCCCAAGCGAAGTTATGTCTGGGCCCCCCCCCTCAACACGCGTTCCAAAACAATAGACCGCTGTGTGTTGCCCCCAGTAGTATATACCCCTTGTGCGCTACCGCCAGTAATATATACTCCTTGTGTGCTGCCCCCAATAGTATATACCCCTTGTGTCCTGCCCCCAGTAGTATATATCCCTTGTTTGCTTCCCCCAGTAGTATATAGACCCCTGTGTGTTCCCCCAGTTATATATAGCCCCCCGTGTGCTCCCCCAGAAGTATATAGACCTCCTGTGTGCTGCCCCAGTTGTATACAGACCCCCTGTGTGCTGCCCCCAGTTGTATATACCCCCTGTGTGCTCCCCCACTAGTATATATGCCCCCTGTGTGCTCCCTCAGGGGTATTTACCCCCCCCTGTGTGCTCCCCCACTTGGATATAGACCTCCTGTGTGCTCCCCCACTTGGATATAGACCCCTGTGTGCACCTCCAGTAGTATATAACCCCCCTGTGTGGTTCCCCCAGTAGTATATAGACCCCCTGTGTGCCCTACCAGTATTATATAGACCCCTTGTGTGCTGCCCCAGTAGTATACAGACCCCTGTGTGCTCCCCCAGTTATATATAGACCACCTGTGTGCCTCACAAGTAGTATATAGACCCCCTGTATGTTCCCCCAGTAGTATATAGACCCCCTGTGTGCCCCACCAGTAGTATATAGACCCCTGTGTGCTCCCCCAGTAGTATATAGCCCCCCTGTGTGCTCCCCCAGTAGTATATAGCCCCACTGTGTGCTCCCCCACTTGGATATAGACCTCCTGTGTGCTCTCCAAGTTGTACATAGACCCCATTCTGCTGCCCCAAGTAGTATATAGACCCCCTGTGTGCTGCCCCCAGTAGTATATAGACCCCTCTGTGAAGCCCCAGTAGTCTATAGCCCCCCTGTGCGCTCCCCCCATTTATATAGACCCCCGATGTGCGCTCCCCCAGTTAAACAGACCCCTGTGTGCTCCCCCTCCCATATAGTATATAACACAATAAAACAAACACTTATTCTCACCTGGGTCCGGGTGTCTCCTCTTCTCTTCCCTCTTGTGGCCGCAGGAAGGGTTTTCCCTGCGATCAAAAGAGGCCGCACTCCACTTGTCCTGGCGCCGATGTTCCAGTGATGTCACTAGAGCGCCGGCACCACAAGGACAAAGCTGCCACTTGTGATCGCAGGGAAAACCCTTCCTGCAGCCACAAGAGTGACTGACAGGAAGGGAGCCAATGTCTCCCGCCCTGTCAGTGCTGCTGCATGTAACTATGAGCGCTCATTACGAGTGCTCATAGTTACAGTTCAGATGGCAGCAGCGAGTGGGGCAGCGGCCCTGTCCAGCGGTCTTGAGCACAAGAACGGGGCGTGGGGGCCCCCCTGGATGTTTGGGGCCCCAAGCGATTGCTTGGGGTGCTTGGTGCCAAAGACCGCCACTGAGGACAGCTATATATTTATAGGTATAATATGTATAGGACAGCTATATATAATATGTATAAGACAGCTATATATAATATGTATAATACAGCTATATATATAGGTATAATACGTATAATACAGCTATATTTAATATGTATAATACAGCTATATATATAGGTATAATACGTATAGGACAGCTATATATAATATGTATAATACAGCTATATATAATATGTATAATACAGCTATATATATAGGTATAATACGTATAATACAGCTATATATAATATGTATAATACAGCTATATATATAGGTATAATACAGCTATATATAGGTATAATACGTATAGGACAGCTATATATAATATGTATAATACAGCTATATATATATAGGTATAATACGTATAGGACAGCTATATATAATATGTATAATACAGCTATATATATAGGTATAATACGTATAGGAAAGCTATATATAATATGTATAATACAGCTATATATATAGGTATAATACGTATAGGACAGCTATATATAATATGTATAATACAGCTATATATATAGGTATAATACGTATAGGAAAGCTATATATAATATGTATAATACAGCTATATACTGTATATAGGTATAATACGTATAATACAGCTATATATAATATGTATAATACAGCGCCTTTTACATAATTGTGAGTTTACCGGTTCTTTAAATAGTTTCCTCCTCTGGAGAGTGTATTCCTGGAGACATCACGGTTAATACAATCGGCTGTGTAATCTGTTTGACAGCTCGCGCATTCATAGATAAGATTCTTCAAATACATGACAGGCCGCTGCCGACTACAAGAATTAGACATGAAATCAATGCAGTTTATATGTGGATTTTTAGCTGTCATACTAGCGGCTGTTACGTAACAAGGGAACGCTCTGAGCCATTTACACAAGGGGACTGATAGCTTTCCTGACGTCGCTCGCTCTTATGTCATCCTCAGGAAGTTTGGGCCGTTCATCTAACGATTGTTTCAAGAACATTATCAAGAAGGACGGTCGCTTGGGTGAGCAAAGAAGATGCAGTCCAGGAGTGGTACCCAGGGAGTAATAGTCTGCATGTCATCCCACATTGTTCTCTTCTACAATGGATGGCAAAGACCAGGTCATCCACTTCTTACCCTCCCCCGCTGCTATTCAGGATAATAGCACACTCTCCAATGATATGTCATTTATATCCATTTACTACATTGCATCATTCTTAATAAAACTGTCCCCCAAATCCTTTCACCATGACCACCAATGATGGATTATTACACAACAGTATAATAATATAACATTACGGTTGTCATGGGTGTCACTCATAGGTACTGCACAGAGGATGGCTGGGTGGCTGAGGGCACCTATCTTATGCACATAGACTTACACTCTTAGGCCATGTTCACACTACATAAGTTTCGTTATAATCACGGTCGTTGTTGCCGATTTGCAACAACAGCCATGATTACTATGGAACTTACGTAGTGCTACCGTCTGTGGAATCCCGGCTGGAGCGTGTACACATAGGGGGGGATTTATGAAGACCGGCATACAAGTACGCCGGTCTTATATTGGGCCCCGCTCCATTTCCCCGGCAGGATTCACTAAGAGGCGCACGCTTCTTAGTGAATCCGGCTGTCCGGGCACCCAAACCTGCGCCCGGCATCCTAAATCTACACCTACTTCCAGCAGAAGTAGAATTGTGATTTATGCCTGCGAGCAGGCGTAAATCATGATAAATGAAGCACGCCCCCTCAAGCTCCCCCAGCCCGCCCAAAGGGCGAGCGGGGCATAAGGCAGGCGTACGCCAGGGAGAAGAGGCGAGTCTGCACCTTCTCCCTAGCGTACACCTTGGGCGGACGTTTCATAAATGTCCCCCATAGTACAAATTCCAGCCAGGATCCCTAGTGGCGCCGCAAAAAAATTGACATGAGAGTTTTCGATGGGTGCTATTCATTGAATAGCCGCTTCAGAGAACCTGTCAGTGCACACAATGGAGCGTGCAGCTCCGGATGCACGCTTCATTGTGTGCAGCGGGGAATTTGGATGCGGGCACACACTGATGCACCCGCATTCGAAATCAGCAGCAGTGAAGATCATCTGGCCGGTACTGCAGTACCAACAAGGATGATCTTCTCTGACTCCGGTCGGGTCATTACCATCGTTGATGGACTAGACAGAGTAGCTACAAGTATGTGATAACTATGATGTAACATTTTCAGTATCTCTAGTTTCAGCTTTGCTGTGTAGACTGGGACATTGTGAGCAGAGTAATTTTATTATTAAACTAATCCTATTTGAAATGCCTTTGTGTGTATACTTGTAATATTACTGTTCTCATAGATAATGGTTTGTGCATATAGACTAACATTTTCAGTATCTTTAGTTTCAGCTTTGCTGTGTAGACCGGGACATAGTGAGCAGAGCGATCTCATTATTAAACTAAACCTATGTGAAATGCATTGACTGGGTTTATCCACACTGCCTTTGTGTGTATACCTGTAATACTACTGTTCCCATAGATAGTGGTTTATGGATATAGACTGACATTGTCAGTATCTCTAGTTACAGATGTGCTGTGTAGACTGGGACACAGTGACCAGAGTGATCTCATTATTAAACTAAACCTATGTGAAATGCTTTTGTGTGTATACCTGTAATACTACTGTCAGGACAGGGATTTGAGGACAAGATGAGACAGTGGGCCCTGATTCTGAACCCACCCACGGTCCCTACTTACTTTGCTCAATCGGCCCTAGGTAGCCGCAGACAACCACAAAGACGTTCCCTGTACTAGATACGTGGGACACAGAACGAGAAAGACAAACAAACACAATACAGGAGAGTAGACAAGCCAAAGTCAGAACCAAACAGGCAACACAGTACAAAATTAGGGAACAATCGGATAGTCAAAGGTGTGGCGGGAGGTCAGGTAACAGGTCGAGCAAGCAGAGCAATTAGGAATGGGGATCGCAGGAATAGACAGGGGGAGCTGGGATCAGGGTATGAACCTTAATAGCCAGCAGGGAAAGACTAGCTCAGCTTTCTTTTATGAGGATCAATAGCCCGGTCTGGATAACCATTGGACCAGCGCTCTGATCCTCAAGGCTCTAGACAGGCAGCGGAATTTGTCAATCAAAAGACTTGCTCAGCTGAAGTAATCAAGTCTGGCAGAGCTCAGTGTAACTCCTACATTACCGGAAGCTGAGAAGCAAGTGGGTGTGTCACACAAGAGTAAAAACAGGCCCAGTTCACGCCAGCCTACTGCACATTTCTGACAACTACTTTTCCCATAGATAATGGTTTATGGATATAGACTAACATTTTCAGTATCTCTAGTTTTAGCTTTGCTGTGTAGACCGGGACACAGTGAGCAGAGTCATCTCATTATTAAACTAAACCTATGTGAAATGCCTTTGTGTGTATACCTGTAATACTACTGTTCTTGTAGATATTGGTTTGTGAATATAATGGCCACACTTTGGCATCTTCCCAGAGTCTGTTGTGGTCTGTTGAGACTTTTCTGTCCATTACCTCCCATTCATTGCAGCTGCCATAAAGCACAACCTATACAGACAATACAGAACTTGTCCACGAACTTTCACTTTATTATTTTTGAAGTACATGTATATACTTTGACTTTCCTTTCACATGTATTCAGTTTATGTGGGTATGACAAATTAAATTGTCTTGTATTAAGAAATGTTTGGCCAGGGCTTTATTCTATTTATGTATCTGACATGAGAGCACCTATTATGTATTCTCAATCAGGGCCGTCCAGCCTGCGGCCTTTGGGTTTGATGTGACCTTCTCGGTCTTTGTTTTATACCTCGTTCCATAGCGGACAAACTCTACACGAAAGGGCTGCTTACAATAGGGTTCAGCCTGTAAGAACATAGCGCTGAAGGAACCATACACCACATTGTAAATAGTCATTCATCAGAATTGTAATGTTGACGTTCCTTTATACGATTTTAATGAAACACAAAAGCAAAACGTTCTCAGCTGAGGAAATTAGGCCTGAAAAAAGTTTCTAGAAGACCAGAAAAAAAGTTTCTAGAAACCAGAAAGAAAGGCAATTCAGAAAATTTTCTTAAAGGGAACCTGTCACCGGGGAGGGGGTCACATAGCTCTAGTCATTCTCTATGGGCATCGGACTCATCTCAGCAGCGCGAGCGCACGGCTTCGGTCGCTGATGTCTAGGGACCGGCTCCAGAAGCGGGACTCGCCGGAAAGGGTAAGTATCCGGGGGCTGCACCGGGGGGTCGGGCGGGCTCTGTGCCCACGTCCCCGGTGACAGGTTCCCTTTAAAGGGGAACTACCAGCAGGTTAGAAGAATCTAACCTGCTGACAGCTCCCTATTGCACACAGGGTGCCGGGAAGGAAGGTATGTCTTTTACCTTCCTCTTCAGCGCCATTCCCATGTAGTTAGCAGTTGAGTACCGTCCCCACACAGCCCCACCCCTATCACGCTGAGCCGGTCCTTCTAATGCTAATCAATGGAGCAGACAGGTCAAATCAGCCCAATAGGGGCAGGGAAGTGCTCCTAACAGTGCTTTGGACCGTGGATTCAACTACTAACTGCATGTCAATTCTTTGAGCGGAGAGCGGAGGCACGTGCAAGACACCACATCGACACACTGAGGCAGGCGGGATTCCGAGCGGAATCCACAATGGGGGCTCCACGTGGAATTCCCCCCTGTTTCACTCAGTGTGAATGGACTCTTAGGGCTGTATTCCACTGACCGATCAACGATGTAAACAAGCGCCAATCTGCTAGATCGGCGCTCGTTTACTGGGCCTATTCCACGGCCCGATAATCTTTAGCGAGGGCTGCAGGGACATCGTTACCGATGTCCTTGCAGCCCTTGCAGCATACATTACCTCTAGCAGGGCTTCTTCTTCGCTCCGTCTTCCTCCCCGCGCCCGCGGCACAGCATCAACTCCGTAATGGCCTGACTGAGCTGTCAGAGCGCTCAGCCAATCACTGGCCGCTGCAGTCCCGGCCTGTGATTGCCTGAGCGGTCTGACAGCTCAGTCAGGCTGCACCGAAGCTGATGCTGCGCCGCGGAACCCGGGGAGGAAGATGGAGTGAAGGAGAAGCCCTGCTAGGTAATGTAAGCTGCTTCTCAAATCATTGGTCGCCTGCCGCTCACCGCTATTCCACGCAGCAATGCGCGGTGAGTGACCGATGATTTTAGGTTTGGGCCTAAATAAACGATCAGCCGGTCACACAATCATCAGCTGATCGTTTTCTCTCTTCCACTGAGCGATTATCGCTCCACGGAATAGGCCCCTTAGACTGTGAAGAGGTTACAGGAGATTAGAGAATTTGGGCTGATTTCTTCAAGAAACAGCACTACCCTTGTGCATAGGATGTGTCTGGTACTGCAGCTCGGAGGCAAGAATGATGCCTTATCCAGTTTTTAATCACGGACAATCCTTTTAACTCGGGGCTTAGGTTTGAAGCCACAGTATAAGGGACAGTCTTCTAACATTAAATTTCTATGTGAACTGTGCTGCATTCCTAAACAGGTATCTATGCGGTCCTCTACAATACAGAAACAAAGCCCTTATTATAGATGGTCGACCACCGTGTTATCATATTATCATATTCATCACATTTCACTTCTCTTAGGCTGGGTTTACACTACGTTTTTGCAGTCCATTTTTGCAAAAAAACGGATGAAAAAAACAGATGGAAAAACTGATGCCTTTGTGTGCATCCGTTTTGATCCGTTTTTTCCATTGACTTCTATTATAAAAAAATAAAGTACATATATAACGTCCACAAAAAATAAGGTCAGCTACGTTTTTGTGTGCGTTAAAAAAAGCATGCATTTTGATCCTTTTTTAATATTAGAAGTTGATGGAAAAACGGATCAAAACGGATGCACACAAATACACCCATTTTCCCATCTGGTTTTTTTTTTTGCAAAAACGGATGAAAAAAAAACAAAAACGGATTGCAAATACGTAGTGTGAACCCAGCCTTACATTGTGATATTCTTACATTCCAATAAATTCACCTGGATTGTTTAGATGTGTCTCATCTTGGAACATGTTTTGTGTGGCCACCTTCTGGTGAATGCCGGCATTCAGACTAAGCCTTTTGTACGTACACTGTTTCCAGCACATGACGGACACAATCACGGGGATGATGAAGTTTGGCTCAAAAAGACAGGAATCTACTGGGAGATATATATATATATATATATATATATATATATATATATATATATATGTGAACAGGTCTGGCAGACACAGACAGGACCTCTATAAATAGGAATCCCATGTTACATATATTATTATGCTGCATTTACACAGACAGATTTATCTGACAGATTTTTTAAGCCAAACCAGGGAATGGATTAGAAAAGAGGAGACATCTCAGTGTTTCCTTTATGACCTGTTCTCTGTTTATAGTCTGTTCCTGGTTTTGGCTTCCAAGATCTGTCAGATAAATCTGCCTGTGTAAACGCACCATTAGAGTTCAAAACTGTACGGGGGAGATTTATCAAACATGGTGTAAAGTGAAACACGCTCAGTTGCCCCTAGCAACCAATCAGATTCCACCTTTCATTCCTCACAGACTCTTTGGGAAAAAAAAAGATGGAATCTGATTGGTTGCTAGGGGCAACCGAGCCAGCTCTACTTTACACCATGTTTGATAAAAGTCCCAACATTCCATGAAAAATGCAGATGGCGAGGGCATGCTGGGACTTGTAGTTTCCCATCCACTCTAGAGTTATAGATTGTAGCTGCTTTGTTTCTATGAACATATATATATATATATATATATATATATATATATATATCTCCGCATAGTGCACAAATGACGCAGCGTATCACAATACCCCTCCAAAAGAAGAAGTACCTCCAAGCCGAAAGTCCCTGCAAGGGTCAGATGACCTCCCACGGACAAAACCTAGGGAGAACCCATCTGTGGTCTGGCTTCTGCATAGGCTTCTGCCCACACATCTACCAGAGAGATGAGTCTCCCGAGAAGCAGGGAGGTGGGAGCAGGACACCCACATAGGCACCACACCCTGACAAGTGTGACGTACAAAAAGGCAAAGTGTAAAAAAGTGTAATAGAGTAACCGAGTGGGTTTACCGGTGTAAGGGTACTATTACACAGAACAATAATCGGCCGAATCAGCTCGATTTGGTCGATTATCGTTCCGTGTAATAAAGACAACAATCAGCCGATGATTGTTGTCAACAGCTGATCATTGATATAGGTTAGAACCTATAATTATGGCCGCCGACCGCGCACCGCTACGTGTAATAGCGGTGCGCGGCCGGCAACTGACGATCTACATTACCTATCCATGCTCCAGGGCTGCTCCTGCGGTCCGCTTCTCCCTGGGTCCCGCACGCTCTAGCTTCAGAGCGTCCTGTCTGAGCTCAAAGGCCACTCAGCCAATCACAGGCTGGGACCG
Source organism: Dendropsophus ebraccatus (assembly GCF_027789765.1). Classification (NCBI taxonomy): domain Eukaryota; kingdom Metazoa; phylum Chordata; class Amphibia; order Anura; family Hylidae; genus Dendropsophus; species Dendropsophus ebraccatus. The sequence continues at coordinate 23,701,303 of NC_091462.1, read as the reverse complement.
CCGCAGCCTGTGATTGGCTGAGTGGCCTGTCAGCTGACGGACGCTCTGAAGCTAGAGCGTGCGGGACCCGGGGAGAAACGGACCGCAGGAGCAGCCCTGGAGCATGGATAGGTAAAGTATACCATCTAAGCAAGGGCTGCAAGTACATCGGTAACAATGTCCATGCAGCCCTTGTTAAACGATTATTGGGCCGTTTAATAGGCCCAATAAACGAGCGCCGATCTAGCAGATCGGCGCTTGTTTACAGTTGTTATCGGGCCCCTATTGGCCCATCTAATAGTACCCTAAGTGATAGTCAGGTGCCCACCGGGTCACCACCCCAGGAGCACTGTCCAACCTGGTGACATAGATCAGGAGGCTCTGAGTCACCTATATACAGTCATCTATAGAATCCCCTATATACACCTTAAACTATTAATTAAGAAATGGAGTGTGGGTTCGGCCACATTCAGAATCTATTCCCTACACGAATGTGGAAACACAGCCTTAGGGCATGATGCTTTTTTTTTTTTATTATGTCGGGAAAAATGAAGCAAGCCTACTTTATTTGTTTTTATGACTATATACACAGTGACCCCACCAGCAGAATAGTGAGTGCAGCTCTGGAGTATAACAAGATATAACTCAGGATTAGAACAGGATAGGTCATGTAATGTATGTATCCCACCAGCAGAATAGTGAGTGCAGCTCTGGAGTATAACACAGTATATAACTCAGGATCAGTACAGGATCAGTAATGTAATATATTTATAAAGTTACCCAATCTTTCTTATGCAGATTCATTATATATGTAAAATGATGTTCAAAGTTGGATATTCTCTTCCCTTCCCCCACTGAAAGACGACAAGGCCTCGCAGAGGTGACAAGCCATATACTCATTAGCATACACGCTGCCCTATTTTCTATCTCTTTAATTGGCACTATGGAGGGGGTATTGGTCCTGGCTGCAGGTTTCCTTTAGGGTCTATCTAACCGATATCCCAGTATCCCAGTATATGAGGTGAACGTGCCCCCCTAACACTGTGTATATATAGAACACACCTCACCCATAGACACTGACTAAATATACTGGATTAAATACATTTATCATGAGAGGTCCTCTGTGAAATAGGGAATAAATGCTGAATTAGTTCTATACAGATCTGCATTATTCCATTTGTGCGGAATATGGAGAAATCCCATTCTCTTCCCTGCGGTATTATTAATGTGCGGCAGTCTTATTCCCAGGTTCACAATGCGTAATTACAAGGCCCGCTCATTCTCACGGTTTTCTTTACATTGAAGACATGTAATAAGTGGTTATGGAGTTAGAATCAATAGAACAATGGAGATTTTCTGCTGCCGAGTAGAATTGTTTCCCTATTTAAATGAAGGTATTGCTAATTGAATGCATTGTGGGGACTGAGTGTGTCTGGCGGCCTATTTATCGCAGCGTAGGACACGTTACATTAATTCCAATCAGTGCTTAAAGGAATACAGTTGTATGGGTGTTTACAGGGCTCGGGATGAGGAAAAAAAAAAGAGTCTTTTTTATTTTCCTAGAAATAGCGCCACCCCTGTCTATGGGCTGGGTTTGGTATTGCATATATTCACTTGAGATGTAATACCAGACACAAGCTATGTATAGGGAAGTGGTGCTGTTTCATAAAAGTCATCAGAACTGTCACTTTAAATAGGTAAGCCATTCATAAGAGATCAATGGAGGTACAACTCCCAGCATCCTCTATGATCAGCTGACTGTTGGTAATTGGTAATAAAATGCAGTATGCTATGCTCTTCTTCCCATCAATATGACAGAAACCAGACTGGAACCCAATGGATCCCATTATAAGTCAATGGGGCCTGTTAGAGACAGATCGGGCTCTGCCATCATGACTTCTATTGGAAGGATCCCAAGCAGGAACAGCGCCAATCTTTTCATCAGTTTGCGTGTGGGATTTGCAGCTCAGTTCCATTGAAATGAATGGAGCTGAATTGTAATACCCCTCACAACCTGAGGACAGAGGTGAATGAGAGAGAGCAGTGAATGAGAGAAAGGAAGGGGGGGGGGGGGGGACTTGGGGAAAGTCTTTTTGAATGCAGATAATGGCATATTTGCATAATAAACCCAATTGCAATGTTTCTTAAAATCGCCTGGACTATTGATTTCTGAAAAAAAATAATAAAAAAATATGACAGTGACACTTTAAGTCTCTCTTCAGGAAAGAGAGATCAGCTTACTGATATGACAGCAAACAGTCCGGGTCCCTATCTGATTGAACATTTATGGTGAAAAGGAAAAAAAAATGTTCCATGAAAAGAGAAGTCACCGCTCTGCAAGAAAGAAGGAAGCAGCGTGGTGTACAGTAATTAATAATTATCATTAATGAAGTCTGGGAAATAAAGGAGTACACTGGCAAAAAAAAATAATCTTTCAAATGAACTGGTTTCAGAAAGTTATATAGAGTTGTAATTTACTTCTATTTGAAAATCTCAAGTCTTCCAGTACTTATCAGCAGCTGTATGTCCTGCAGGAAGTGGTATGTTCCCTCTAGTCTGACACAGTGCTCTCTCAGGAACTGCCCAGAGCAGCAGCAAATCCGCATAGAAAATCTCTCCTGCTCTGGACAGTTCCTGACATGGACAGAGGTGGCAGCAGAGAGCACTCTGTCAGACTGGAAATAATACACCACTTCCTGCAGGACATACAGCAGCTGATAAGTACTGGAAGACTTGAGATTTTCAAATAGAAGTAAATTACAACTCTATATAACTTTCTGAAACCAGTTGGTTTGAAAGAAAAAGATTTTTGCCAGAGTACCTTCCTCGGAGTCCCTGATCATTTCAAATAGAACATAAATTCATATACGAGATGAATGAATTCGTTCTTGTCAGTTCCTTTAATACAAACCTCATGGCAGGGGTAGGGAACCTTGGCTCTCCAGCTGTTGCAAAACGACAACTCCCATCATGCCTGGACAGCCAAAGCTAAAGCTTTGGCTGTCCAGGCATGATGGGAGTTGTAGTTGTGCAACAGCTGGAGAGCCGAGGTTCCCTACCCATGCCTCATGGTAAATGACACATCCCTTACATAAGCGATTGTGACCCAGTAGATCAGTTCCATGACTGGAGCATCAAAACATTCCCTGTCAGCAAGTTTCAAGAGAAAACTGCATTTGGTTTTTGGCTTCACTTGTGGTGTTCCCCTGTTACTGTGTGACTGTTTGGGCGTTTTTGTTTCTCCTTTCTCAGTCACATTATAAGACGTGTAGCGGTGTCACTACTGAGCAGTTCTTCATTCCTCCTGGGTTACTACAAGAAATATTGCTCATCATCACAACTTATGTGTCAAAGTCTATTTGGATAAGGAATAGGAAATTGGTTGAAGCGGTTTGTACCATAAGGAGCAATGGCCGCCCATTCATGTCCTTATTGGTGATTGTATCGTGAACATTATGGAGGGAAATACTCAGTGGTTTCTCACAATATTATGACAGCAAAAAAGTCTTTGCATGCTTTTTTTCATAACATTTTTTTTTAACCACTCTGTACTTAAAAAAAGTGTATGTGCTATAGTGCCTTTCCTAACCCTTTATTTCACTATAATTGATGCCAGACATTGGCCTAAACTCTAAACCAGCTCAACCAGAAAGGACTAAGAAACTTGCTGAGAGATGTACAAATATGTATACAGTAGCTCCCTCTAGTAGTGGCTGCAAGCTGCCAGAATTTTACCACTTAAAGGGACTATCCAGCACTACAAAAACATGGCCACTTTTGCACCACTTTTGCCTTCAGGTCAGGTGCGGTTTACAGCTCCATTTACTTCAATGGAACTAAGTTTCAAAACCCCAACCAAACTGGAGAAAAGAGTGGTGCAAAAGTGGCCATGTTTTTGTAGCGCTGGATAACCCCTTTAGGGTGCTAACACACACTACCGATGCGCAGCAGATACGCAGCAGATTTGATGGTGCAGATTTGATGCTGTGTTCACTTATTTACATCAAATCCGTATCTGCTGCGTATCCGCAGCAGAAAATTCACTGCGATACGGTGTGTGTGAAGCTACTCTTAAAGGGATTTTTTGGGGTTTGGGATGGCCTATGCTTAGAACAGCTAAGCTGCAGACAGATTGCTCTGGTGCCAGCTTATCCCTCTGAGAACAAAAGGGTCAAGGCAGTAACAATTTATCACATTCAGCCCCTATTTCCATCAACATCATCAGTCAGTGACGGATATATATAGTTATAAAGTAAATAAGTGCACATGGTTTTTAAAGGGGCAGTTCACAACCCCTCCCCCCCCCCCTCCAAAAAAAATAAATAAATCTTTCACATCAATTGTTGCCAGAAAGTGTCAGAAATTTGTAATTTACTTCTATGAAAAAAAAATCTCAAGTCTTCCGTAACTTATCAGCTGCTGTTTGTCCTGCATGAAGTTGTGTCTTCCCTCCAGTCTGACATAATGCTCACTGCTGCCACTTCTGTCTGTGTCAGGAACTGTCCAGTAGAAAACCCTTTCCCGCTCTGGACAGTTCCTGACACGGACAGGGGTGGCAGCAGAGAGCACTGTGTCGGACTGGAAAGAATACACCACTTTCTGCAGGACATACAGCAACTGATAAGTACTGGAAGACTTGAGTTTTTTTTTTAATAGAAGTAAATTACAAATCTCTGGCACTGGTTGATTTGAAAGAGAAACATTTTTTTGTGAACTACACCTCTAATATGAGGCCATGAGGTCTAATCTTTTTTTTATTTACACCTATAAAGTCAGTAGTTCTCCCCCCCCCCCCACACAGGATCTAAACGCAAAATAGGTGACACCAGAACATGTGAATCCTTTGGCAGTTTCCAGGAATCGAGGCAACGAGATAGATGGCGATTTTTCCTGCCTATCCGTAATTTGGAGCGGATATCAGCTTCCATTGTGCGTGCGGCATTCCGTCACCCGGGAAGAAGGTTGTGCTGGGACACGTCCTAATAATCTACATGACAGCATCAGAGAGTGGGGGGAAGGGTGTGTGCTTCAGCTTATACACATGTGATCAATGGTATGCCTGCTTACAGCAAGGTTCCCCATCCTGTGGCCCTCCAACTGTTGCAAAACTACAACTCTCATCAGCCTTTGGCTGTCCGGGCATGATGGGAATTGTAGTTTAGCACCAGCTAGAGAGCCACAGATTGGGGAACACTGGGTAAATGACCACTAACATCTATAAAATGGCTGCCACTATGGCCAGTACCACAACTAAGGCCTACTATGGTGACCATAGCAACGCCAAGCGCCATCAGCCCCTCTCCAGGACAGTGACTGACACCACTGGATCTCTACGGAAGTACAGAGATCTGGCCGTCGTGTCACCTGCCGACACTGATGTCTGTTGCTAAGCAACTGTGTGCACATAATTAGACTGCGGCTAATGAAACACAAGATAATCCATTATGGGGTCTACAGGATTCCCCGAGGGATAATCACAAAGAAAAACTTCTCCCGGGGTCGCCCATCACATATAAAGTATCCGCTCAACAACTTTTTTCAGCATTATGTAGCATCTAAACAACAAAAAATATTGTATTGTATTATAGGCCTTTTACATGGGGTGACTATTGGCCAAATGGGCAGATTGTCTCCCAGTTTAAAAGGATGGGAACTAACTGAGGGAAGAGAAAACACATACTGTAGCTGGATTATACTCCAGAGCTGCACTCACTATTCTGCTGGTGGGGTCACTGTGTACTTACATTACTTATGCTTTACTGATCCTGAGTTACTGTACATCCTTTATTATACTCCAGAGCTGCACTCACTATTCTGCTGGTGGGGTCACTGTGTACTTACATTACTTATGCTTTACTGATCCTGAGTTACTGTACATCCTTTATTATACTCCAGAGCTGCACTCACTATTCTGCTGGTGGGGTCACTGTGCACATACATACTTTCAGCAGGATCCAGTGCTGTGATCACAGTGATGGGGTATAAGACAATCATTATACACTTACATGTATTGGAGATCTCTTCCATTGCTGTACTTGGTTACATCTAGCTACTGATAATATACATACACTGACTATAATATACACTATGATATACACTGACTATAATATACTGACTATAATATATATACACTGACTATAATATACACTGACTATAATATACACTGACTATAATATACTGTACACTGACTATAATATACACTGACTATAATATACTGTACACTGACTGTAATATACACTGACTATAATATATATACACTGACTATAATATACACTGACTATAATATATACACTGACTATAATATACTGTACACTGACTATAATATACTTACTATAATATATATACACTGACTATAATATACACTGACTATAAAATATATACACTGACTATAATATACTGTACACTGACTATAATATACACTGACTATAATATATATACACTGACTATAGTATACACTGATTATAATATATATATATATATATATATATATATATATACACTGACTATAATATACTGACTATAATATATATACACTGATTATAATATACTGTACACTGACTATAATATACACTGACTATAATATATATACACTGACTATTATATATATATATATATATATATATATATATATATATATATATATATATATATTATATATACACTACCGTTCAAAAGTTTGGGGTCACCCAAACAATTTTGTGTTTTCCATGAAAAGTCACACTTCTTCACCACCATACGTTGTGAAATAAATAGAAAATAGAGTCAAGACATTGACAAGGTTAGAAATAATGATTTGTATTTGAAATAACATTGTTCTTACATCACACTTTGCTTTCGTCAAAGAATCCTCCTTTTGCAGCAATTCCAGCATTGCACACCTTTGGCATTCTAGCTATTAATCTGTTGAGGTAAGCTGGAGAAATTGCCCCCCACGCTTCTAGAAGCAGCTCCCACAAGTTGGATTGGTTGGATGGGCACTTCTGGCGTACCATACGGTCCAGCTGCTCCCACAACAGCTCAATGGGGTTCAGATCTGGTGACTGCGCTGGCCACTCCATTACCTATGATAGAATACCAGCTGCTGCTTCTGCTGTAAATAGTTCTTGCACAATTTGGAGGTGTGTTTAGGGTCATTGTCCTGTTGTAGGATGAAATTGGCTCCAATCAAGCGCTGCCCACTGGGTATGGCATGGCGGTGCAGAGTGATAGCCTTCCTTATTCAGAATCCCTTTTACCCTGTACAAATCTCCCACCTTACCAGCACCAAAGCAACCCCAGACCATCACATTACCTCCACCATGCTTAACAGATGGCGTCAGGCATTCTTCCAGCATCTTTTCATTTCTTCTGCGTCTCACAAATGTTCTTCTTTGTGATCCAAACACCTCAAAGTTGGATTCATCCGTCCACAACACTTTTTTCCAGTCTTCCTCTGTCCAATGTCTGTGTTCTTTTGCCCATCTTAATCTTTTTCTTTTATTGGCCAGTCTCAGATATGGCTTTTTCTTTGCCACTCTGCCCTGAAGCCCCAAATCCCGCAGCCGCCTCTTCACTGTAGATGTTGACACTGGTGTTTTGCGGGTATTATTTAATGAAGATGCCAGTTGGGGACCTGTGAGGTGTCTGTTTCTCAAACTAGAGACTCTAATGTGCTTTTCTTCTTGCTTAGTTGTGCAACGCGACCTCCCACTTCTTTTTCTACTCTGGTTAGAGCCTGTTTGTGCTGTTCTCTGAAGGGAGTAGTACACACTGTTGTAGGAAATCTTAAATTTCTTAGCAATTCCTCGCATGGAATAGCCTTCATTTCTAAGAACAAGAATAGACGATCGAGTTTCAGATGAAAGTTCTCTTTTTCTGGCCATTTTGAGCGTTTAATTGACCCCACAAATGTGATGCTCCAGAAACACAATCTGCTCAAAGGAAGGTCAGTTTTGTAGCTTCTGTAACAAGCTAGACTGTTTTCAGATGTGTGAACATGATTGCACAAGGGTTTTCTAATCATCAATTAGCCTTCTGAGCCAATGAGCAAACACATTGTACCATTACAACACTGGAGTGATAGTTGCTGGAAATGGGCCTCTATACACCTATGTAGATATTGCACCAAAAACCAGACATTTGCAGCTAGAATAGTCATTTACCACATTAGCAATGTATAGAGTGTATTTGTTTAAAGTTAGGACCAGTTTAAAGTTATCTTCATTGAAAAGTACAGTGCTTTTCCTTCAAAAATAAGGACATTTCAATGTGACCCCAAACTTTTGAATGGTAGTGTGTATGTATATATATATATATATATATATATATATATACTGACTATAATATATATATACACTGACTATAATATATATACACTGACTATAATATACTGACTATAATATATATACACTGACTATAATACACTGTACACTGACTATAATATATATACACTGACTATAATATACTGACTATAATATATATATATATATATACACTGACTATAATATACTGTACACTGACTATAATATACACTATGATATACACTGGCTATAATATACTGACTATAATATATATATACACTGACTATAATATATATACACTGACTATAATATACTGACTATAATATATATACACTGACTATAATATATATATATACACTGACTATAATATACTGTAAACTGACTATAATATATATACACTGACTATAATATACTGTACACTGACTATAATATATATACACTGACTATAATATACTGACTATAATATATATATATATACACTGACTATAATATACTGTACACTGACTATAATATACACTATGATATACACTGACTATAATATACTGACTATAATACATATATACACTGACTATAATATACTGACTATAATATATATATATATATATATATATATATACACTGACTATAATATACTGTACACTGACTATAATATACACTATGATATACACTGACTATAATATACTGACTATAATACATATATACACTGACTATAATATACTGACTATAATACATATATACACTAACTATAATATACACTGACTATATATATATATATATATATATATATATATATATATATATACTGACTAAAATATACTGTACACTGACCATAATATACACTGACTATAATATATATACACTGATTATAATATACTGACTATAATATCTGATTATTTCTCTTTTGTTGTTTACAAGGACTGAAATATTTTTTGTTCCTGGAACAATCCCCCCGGCTATCTCAGCTATCTCAGGTATCTCGCAGCCTGCGCCCTTTTGCTATCAAGAAATATCAGAAGAGAGATTGGATTTGGGGAAATGTGAGATGTCAGAGGAGGATGAAGCAGCCCCTATAATATACACCAGTGAGGAGGAAACAGTCTGCACTTCCAGGTTCACAGTCTGAGATCTCTGTGCAGATTTAGCAGCAGATTATTCCGCCCATCAGTCAGTCATGTCTCTGCCCCTGCGGTCAGGCTCATATAATATATCTCTATGATACATCCTGCAGAGCAAGCACCACTCCGACTGCCAGAGGAGAAGTCCTAGCAGTGGCTCTTCTTCTATGTTACCGACATATGGAGGCCCTTTAAGCTAGGCCTGCATAGTCTCATGAAGTCCCTTAAAGGGAATCTGTTACTCAAGCAAATTTTCGTTTCCACCGATTAACGATAGATTGCAAACAAGCGATATTGGGAATGACCTGAAATCGTTCACCATAATACATGGAACGATAGCTGTTAGTTAAAGGGGTATTCCACTCAAACATAACTTTTGATATGTTGCTGCCCATGGTGAGTCTAACAATTCCTTCCATACTTGTTATGATCTATTCAGTCTCCTTCCCCCAGTTCTGAGCTGCTGCTTTCTGCTGAAGATACAAAAATCTGTGTGTGAGCTTTTCTCTCCATCTCCCCCTCCTCCCCCCTCCCTTCTGAAAGGGCTGATGTAAACAAGTCCCTGGCAGGCTTTAACTGCAACATTGTAGCTTTGTAATGCTAAGAGAATTCATCACAGCGAGTTCATCAGCAACTTGACCTCAGAATAACCCTCCCTGCATTACAAACTTGTTTACATCAGCTGTCTCAGAAGGGAGAGGGGGGGATGGGGAGACAGAAAAAAAAGCTCACACACAGATTTGTATGTCTTCAGCAGAAAGCAGCAGCTCAGAACTGGAGGAAGGAGACTGAATAGATAATGACAAGTATATAATGAATTGTTAGTCTCACCATGGGCAGCAACATTTAACTCAAGTTATGCTTGAGTGGAATACCCCTTTAAGCTCCTATTACACACACACACACGATATTAAGGAGGAAGTGATCGTTGACCTGTCAGGTCAGCGCTTACTTTCTCCTTGTTCCCGCTTATTGCCTGTGCTATCACACGCACAGACAGCGAGCGGGGGAGGGGCTGCCCAGACGATCCTTAGATCATAAGCCAGGATGTATTGTTTGTCGTCATAGGGAGAAATCTGTCAGCCATTGGTGGGTGGGCACAGACAGCGGTGACTTTTTTTGGCCATGCAATACCATTTTTTTTAGGTTTGGACTACAGTATATCCCACTGATAGCTGCAAGACTGGCAGACCCACTAAAGTTGGCAGATATAGGGAGAGAGAAAGATCAGACAGCCCTATTGTGCTCGGGGAAATAAGCTGCCACCAATACCCTCTGGCAGCACAATTCCCTACTCTCCCCACTCAGGACATGAGGATGGATCAGGACAGATAGTAATGAGGCTATGTGTACAGATCTTTTGGTTTTCAGTGTTTTTTATTGTAAAGCCACATAGATAGCTGAAGATGAGTGTAGCAGCCAACTGCGGGTCAGAGCAGGGCTATCGGAATCCTATTGATGTCAATGGTTCAGTATTTCTGCAGTGTAATAAGGGCGTGTTCACACTGTAAGGCTTTTAATTGCAATTATTGAAGCCAAAGCTGGGAAGAGAATATAAATAGAGGGCAGGTTGTAAAGGAGATAAAGGAGATTTCTCGCCCCCCACATCTATTCCTGGCTTTGTTTTCATTAATTGCAATTAAAAACTCGAATGTATGAACACAGCGTAAAGACTGGTGGGCGACCGGGGTCACGGACATCCACCCACGTTTATTAAGACGTCTTAGCGCTATATGTAACACTCCTCAGAATAAGAAACCAGAAAAATGATGGTTCATGTTCCTCCAGAAACCCAACTGTTTTTCTATGAATTCTTAAAGTGTTTTTAGCCACTGTGTTATGGAGATGTAATATATATATATATATATATATATATATATATATATATATATGTGATGGATGGAAACATAACAATAAATAAGCATCTGTCCTGTAGTAGTAGAATGTGCCACAAAGAACCATCTGCCCAGCAATAGTACAGGATGCCCCCAGTCTGAGGTCACTCAGTTGCCCTGTGGTAACACAGTCTCAGTCCAGTCTGCCCTCCTGCAGTAGTGTGGAGTACCCCAGCCCCATAGAACTGCCTGGCAGTAGTACAGTGTGCCCCTAGCTTCACTCCACCCCCCAATAGCCCCAATAATGCATGCCCCCCCTGGCCGGCAGTAGTGCAGCCCCCCCCCATGGCCGGCAGTAGTGCAGCGCCCCCCATGGCCGGCAGTAGTGCAGCGCCCCCCATGGCCGGCAGTAGTGCAGCGCCCCCCATGGCCAGCAGTAGTGCAGCGCCCCCCATGGCCAGCAGTAGTGCAGCACCCCTCTGGCCGGCAGTAGTGCAGCGCCCCCCATGGCCGGCAGTAGTGCAGCGCCCCCCATGACCGGCAGTAGTGCAGCGCCCCCCCATGGCCGGCAGTAGTGCAGCGCCCCCCCATGGCCGGCAGTAGTGCAGCGCCCCCCCATGGCCGGCAGTAGTGCAGCGCCCCCCATGGCCGGCAGTAGTGCAGCGCCCCCCATGGCTGGCAGTAGTGCAGCGCCCCCCATGACCGGCAGTAGTGCAGCGCCCCCCATGGCCGGCAGTAGTGCAGCGCCCCCCCATGGCCGGCAGTAGTGCAGCGCCCCCCCATGGCCGGCAGTAGTGCAGCGCCCCCCCATGGCCGGCAGTAGTGCAGCGCCCCCCATGGCCGGCAGTAGTGCAGCGCCCCCCATGGCCGGCAGTAGTGCAGCGCCCCCCATGACCGGCAGTAGTGCAGCGCCCCCCCATGGCCGGCAGTAGTGCAGCGCCCCCCCTGGCCGGCAGTAGTGCAGCGCTCCCCCATGGCCGGCAGTAGTGCAGCGCCCCCCATGGCCGGCAGTAGTGCAGCGCCCCCCATGGCGGCAGTAGTGCAGCGCCCCCCATGGCCGGCAGTAGTGCAGCGCCCCCCATGGCCGGCAGTAGTGCAGCGCCCCCCATGGCCGGCAGTAGTGCAGCGCCCCCCCTGGCCGGCAGTAGTGCAGCGCCCCCCCTGGCCGGCAGTAGTGCAGCGCCCCCCCTGGCCGGCAGTAGTGCAGCGCCCCCCCTGGCCGGCAGTAGTGCAGCGCCCCCCATGGCCGGCAGTAGTGCAGCCCGCCTCCTGGTTCGGGACACCCGCCTGGGGCTCGGCCTCCGGGTGTGCGGGGCGCTGTGGCGGGGAGGCGGGGGAGTGGGCGGCCGTGCTATTTTTGGCCCAGACGCCCGGTTGCGTCAATGGCTGCGCCCCCTGCGTCACACGCCATTCTTCCGTCCCCGGATCACTTTTTCCCTTTCGTTGGAGGCAGCGGGTCCGCCCGTCACCCGGAGCCCGCCCTGTGCGAGCGCAGCCGGGGAGAGAGAGGGGGACGGGGCCCCCAGTACAGGCGCCTCATACTATTACCGGGGGAGGTTAGATGTACATACCGGGGACAGCCCGATCCGGGGGCAGCCTGCACTGCCCGATCCCTCACATTACACTGCCACTAACCTCTCTCACTGGTGACCGGTCACATCTGTGTCATATTCAGCAGCTTGTTACATTGTATCCTCATAGTATCAGTATATTCTTACAGTATTATAGTATCCTCATAGTATCAGTATAGTACATTGTATTATTGTATCCTCATAGTATTACAGTATTATAGTATCAGTATATTCTTACAGTATTATTGTATCCTCATAGTATCAGTATAGTACATTGTATTATTGTATCCACATAGTATCAGTATATTCTTACAGTATTATAGTATCCTCATTATATCAGTATATCCACATAGTATCAGTATATTCTTACAGTATTATTGTATCCTTATTGTATCAGTATATCCTCATAGTATCAGTATAGTACATAGTATTATTGTATCCACATAGTATTATAGTATTATAGTATCAGTATATTCTTACAGTATTATTGTATCCTCATTATATCAGTATATCCTCATAGTATCAGTATATCCTCACAGTATTATAGTATCCTCATTATATCAGTATATCCACATAGTATCAGTATAGTACATAGTATTATTGTATCCACATAGTATTATAGTATCAGTATATTCTTACAGTATTATTGTATCCTCATTATATCAGTATATCCTCATAGTATCAGTATAGTACATTGTATTATTGTATCCTTATTGTATCAGTATATCCACATAGTATCAGTATAGTACATTGTATTATTGTATCCTCATAGTATTATAGTATTATAGTATCAGTATATTCTTACAGTATTATTGTATCCTCATTATATTAGTATATCCTCATAGTATCAGTATAGTACATTGTATTATTGTATCCTTATTGTATCAGTGTCTCCTCATTGTATTATTTTATCCGCCATTGTATCCTTATAGTATCAGTATATCCTCATTGTAGTACATTGTATCTTTGCTGTATCAGTATACCCTCATTGTAGTACATTGTATCCTCTATCATCTGATATCACAGATTTGCATGGATTGGAGCGATTTCCCCCCAGGTATCTGGCAGCGTCCGCGCCCTTTACCTATCAGTGTCCCCATCAGGACAATAAGACCAGACTGGTTAGATGTAGAGAGAAGTGACAGCCGGGAGCAGGAAGCATGAGGAGGAAACAGTCTGCACTTCCAGGTTCCTAGGCTGAGATATCTGACAGGTTATATCGCCCCCCAGGCCTCTGCCCCTGCGGTCAGGAAAGATGGGGCTCCATAATAATCTGAGATGTGGGTCCCCTTTTTGTGACTTAGGTCAGGGATGGGGAACCTTCGGCCCTTCAGCTGTTGCAAAACTACAACTCCCATCAGGTATGATGGGACTTGTAGTTTTGCAACAGCTGGAGGGCCGAAGGTTCCTGATTTCTGACTAAACAGACCCTAAAGAACCCAGAGTATTTAATGTGTATGGGGGTCTCCTGACTCTCTACTGACAGGCGATATCAGGGACAGAAGACCAGTTGGAGTTCAATAGTTCTCAGGGAGACAAACCACCTCCAGAGCTGTCTGGCAGTGGCTTACCTCCCCACTGCTAGTTCTCAACATATGAATTGTGATTTCAGCTATCTAAAGTGTGCGCCAGGCCAGGCGTCTATTTTCTGCTGTAAATATGTTATAATAGTCTAAGTCTATGTTCACACTTTGCATTTTAGGCGCAGTTTCAGCTGTTTAAAAATATGACAGATTTTTTGTGAAAACTGTATGGAAAATACTTTAATTAAAAAAAATATATATGTTTTTTAAATGACTGGAAATACTGGGCACAAAAACAACCAAAAAAAGAAAATCCTGTGCTCACCTCTCCTGCTCCTGCGCCAACCTTCATTTCCCCTGTATACTTCCCCTGATCATGTGCTCTCCCTGCTCTGCTGATGACGTTCTGAACCCAATGAGACCGGTCATTGAGCAGTAGTAAATCCCCTTAGAAGACTTCTCCTGCTCTGGACAGTTCCTGTCTCGGACAGAGGTGGCGGCAGAGAGCGCTGTGTCTGAATGTAAATAAAACAACACTTCCTGCAGGACATACAGCAGCTGATAAGTATGTGAAGACTTGAGATTTTTGAATAGAAGTAAATTACAAATCTATATAACTTTCTGACACCAGTTGTTTGAAATATGTATATATATATATATATATATATATATATATATATATATATATATATATATAAAATTTTTATTTATTTATTTATTTAGTGCCACGGCTTTTTCTGTTTGTATATACCCAGCACCTGTGGTCGCAAGGGTGCATGCTGGAAGGCACCAAACCTATTTCACCTTAAGGAGTGCTGCACTGAAGATTTCATTTGTATATATATATATATATATAAAATTTTTATTTATTTATTTATTTTTTTGCTGGATAACCCGTTTAAAATAAACCTATGGAGAAAGTTGTTTAATGCTGTAAAAATTCCAGCACTGCAATATCAATCCCCCCTAGTATTACAGTGGGTGCGATATTCCCTGCATTCATATTAGTGTGATAACAGAGGCCTATCATAATATTTTTATTTTTACTACCGCTGTTTACATCATTTCTCTGATCTATTGTTAAAGGGGTACTCCAGAGATTGTTTTCTATTTCTATTTAGTGAAAGAAAGTTATATAGATTTGTAATTTAATCCTATTGAAAAATGTTAGACCTGTCAGTACTTATCAGCTGCTGTATGTCCTGCAGGAAGTGGTGTATTCTTTCCAGTCTGAGGGTGGGTTCATACTGAGGAATTCTCACGGATAATGTCTGCGGAAATTCTGCTGTCTGTCCACGCGCACGTATTCCGCTATCCGCCAAAAGAAGTGACATGTCACTTCTTTCGGCGGATAGTGGAATACGCCGGTCCATAGAATGGTGTCTATGGAGCCGGCAATAAGGCGCGCGGACAGACAGCGGAATTCTGCAGACATTATCCGTGAGAATTCCTCAGTATGAACCCACCCTGACACAGTGCTCTCTGCTTCATGTCAGGAACTGCCCAGAGCAGCAGCAAATCCCCATAGAAAACCTCTCCTGCTCTGGACGGTTCCTGACATGGAGCAGAGAGTACTGTGTCAGACTGGAAAAAATACACCACTTCCTGCAGGACATTCAGCAGCTGATAAGTACTGGAAGACTTGACATTTTTTAATAGCATTAAATTACAAATCTACCATATATAACTTTCTGAAATAAATTGATTTAAAAGAAAAAAAATGCTGGGACACCCAAAGAATTTTTACAGGAAAAATGGAAGCCACCAGTTCCTAGTTGAGGGGTAAGGATTGAGAACAGTCCATAACATGTTATTGGGAACTGATGAAAAGAATGGTGATGGGGTCAGAGCATTTCTCTATATAAACCCATAGGGGGAGATTTATCAAACATGGAGTAAAGTGAAACTGGCTCAGTTGCCCCTAGCAACCAATCAGATTCCACCTTTCATTCCTCACACTCTTTGGAAAATGAAAGGTGGAATCTGATTGGTTGCTAGGGGCAACTGAGCCAGTTTCACTTTACACCATGTTTGATAAATCTCCCCCCAGTGTTCGGATCTTGTGATTCCGAGTGCAATTATTTTCCTATGTAAACAATTGTAGATGAAGACTTAATAAGAACAAATAGAGTCATCCCTGACCGCGTGTAGTTGCATATTCCGCACCGACGGTCCTGTTTCTGCCGCGGATAATGGGAACAACCTCGGGTCATGTTCATCATTAATCCAATAATACGAGCAAGTAATGGGTTAAGTATACAATGTTGCTCTTATCAGCGAGAGGATTATTTTCATTATTATGGAACCTTCTTGGGCGAGCGCCCCCCCCCCCCCCAGCCCTCCTCCCAAATAGTCTCTATTTCCTCAGATTGTCCTTTGATCCCAGATGTTAATAACCTTAACCCCTCCTCATTACGGCACTGGCACATCGCACGGGCCCCGCTGCTCTCTTTCATACATCATAATTAGCTACAAAATCGAGGACTTTCTAGTTTTTCCCTCTAAAGACGTTGCGCACTGTACATAGATCTATGGCCGCGTCTTCGGGGAAGGTATTGATTTTGACTTAAGATGTATATATAGCTTTGTGCTCCTCAGACATGAATGGGAATAGGAACGCAGTCAGTCCCATTACTCTAAATCTACACCTGTTGGCCGCCTGAAGTGGACGTCCCCGGAGAGCGACGATCAGGCCTGAGAGGGAGCGTCTCCGATGGATTGAAGTGGAAGGTTCTATTGAGATCCATAATGCACTCCTTCATTATCACATTAAAGCCTGGTGGAACAAGTGTCACTTCTAAGACCTTTTTACAAAGCATCGCGAGGCACCGAATAAATCCAAAGGTCACAGGCGAGCAGAGAGATCTTGTCAACGTTTTTTTTTTTTTTTTTTAAAGGGGTGGATACGCTTAACCCTTTAAAGGGGTTATCCAGTGCTACAAGAACATGGCCACTTTCTTTCAGAGACAACACGACTCTTGTCTCCAGTTCAGGTGCAATTGGCAATTAAGCTCCATTCACTTCAATGGAACTGAGCAGCAAAACCCCACCCAAGCTGGAGGCAAGAGTGGGGCTGTCTCTGGAGAAAAGTGGCCATGTTTTTGTAGCGCTGAATAACCCCTTTAAATCCCTCACTACTGAAGCTGGTGCTGCCTTTCAGATGGCCCAGAGCTACGATTCCCTCTCCCCATGATCACCCAAGCTTGCCAGTATTCTGAATAAGGACAACTCTGGTGGCAGCTTGTCTCCCCCAAGAACAAAAGGATCAAGGATGTTGAGATCCAGTAGGCCTGATTGTTCTCTGCTTTGGGGGGACCATCGGAAATCCACCATACACGCTAGATAGTTGGCCAATTTCACTAAATTTGGGTTTGGTCAACGTGAATCTAGCGTGCATGGCCACCTTATAGTGTCTCTTCAGTTAAAAGAATATGCAAAAGAGGAGCCCGTGGAGCCTCATTGAAGAGTCTCAAAACACAGGACTAGCCAGACATCCCTCCGGGAAGGACCCAGCCACGGGGTGGCTCCTGTTAGGAAACCACCAAAACCACCATATTAAGTGGCCCTATAAGTCAATGTAATGACAAGGGATAAACCAAGGCTAGGTAACCATCCACATACAGCTGTTTCAGGGTGTTGTCCCTCATCAGTGTGGAGCAGGATTCTGGCTAGGTGGGAGCAATGCCTAGTAGAGCCATAAGAGAAACAGATTGCTGAACTCAGTGAGACCAGCCAAATGACAACACTGCCGGCTGCTAGTGAAGAGATAGAGAAGTCCAGGGGGAGGCGATAAAAAAATAAATGTGGGCTAGGGTTGGGGGAACATAAAAAAGAGGTTGTATTCACCTGTCCGCACCCGTGTCCCGTTCCTGGACCCGAGCTGGCTGTCTTCTCAGCTCCCCTCCGGCTACGTCATGACCCGGCTGATGGATGCCCTGCTCAATGACTGGGGTGGGACATTACTGTAGTCACTGGCTGGCTGAGTGGGCTAAAACCCACCCGCTTGTGATGTTTCAGCCGTGTCGTAACATACCCGGAGCCCAGGAAAAGATGACACCCGGCGGGGTATGGTAGCCCAGTCATGCGGCACAACGCGGGCACTGGGACGGGTAAATTTAGTGTCTTTTTTCATTTTTCCCTCACCCCACTTCTCCTTTAAGATTTGATGAGTCGGGGTTTGGGTGTTCGGATCCCACCAATCTCCATCCAGTTGCAGAAGACGGGCTCTCTTATAAGTCTATGGGGCTGTCATCTGCAACTGAACAGAGATCACAGCGCAGATTTCAGTGTTGAGCGGATCTGTCAGAATGTATGGATTAGGCAATGATATTCAAACCTGGACGATCGGCGTGTGATTCCCCATAACGGCAGAACTTGGATGCCACCCTAAGGAGTTCTGGAAAACATGGATACAGCCATAGGAATCCAAGTTCTGTAGCCACAGGGGAACACATACTGAGCATACGGGTTCGGATGACGTTGACGAACCTGAACATTTTGACAGATCTGCTCAACACTAAAGGTAAGTCATTAAGAAAGTCTGCAACAGAATATTTGCAGCATGTATAATAATGTGAACATACCCTTAGGAGACGGTGACACGTGCCGATTTGCTGCAGATCAGTTGGAGAAAATGTGAAGTGGTTCCGCACCAAAAAAAATCATTGTACAGTATGTACAACCAGTTGCAGAAAATCTGCATCAAATCTGCATGTGTGAACTTACCTTTGGGCCATGTACATACAACGTACAAATAAGGGCAAAATACGTCCGTATTTGGATAAATATGGCCTGAAATAAAGAACATGATCATTATTTCAGGCCATATTTATCCAAATACGGCTGTATTTTACCCTTTTTTTTACGTTGTGTGATCATGGCCTAACAGTGTATTCACATGGTAGTTGTGATGTGTTTTTCCATGCGCTGGCGAAAACCCCTCAACAAATCCTAGTAAAGTTCATACAATTTTCATAGCTCCACAACAGTCCCATGTGAATACACCCAACATGTAGATCCAAACTGGACCTAGTGTTATGGACTCGGCAACTGTTGGGGTTCGGCAACATTCCCTGAACCTGATAGCTGTGTATCTGACATCTGGCATCTGGAGAAGTTAGATGCCGCCCGAGGGGCTGCAAAGAAAACATGGATACAGTGCAAGGCTGTATCCATGTTTTCCAGGACTCCTTAGGGCAGCATCCAACTTCTCCTGATGCTGGATGTCAGATACACAGCTATCAGGTTCAGGGAATGTTGCCGAACCCCAACAGTTTGGCAAGTCCGCTCAACACTAATGGTCAGCCATTATACTATCCAGTAGGTTCTTTTGTGGGTATTTGGTCCATTAGGGTCCTTGCACACTACGGAAATTGCGTGGATAACTTGCTGCGGATTCCGTGTGTGCTTCCACTTGACTCTCCACTCGTCCTATAGACTCCATTCTATGCTCGGGCGGATTCAGACATCCGCCTAAAGAATTGACATATCACTTCTTTGGGCAGACAATGGAATCCGCCGGAATCCAGACCATAGAATGGAGCCTATGGGACCGACGGAACTTCATTTTCCCCTCAGGGATGCAACCAACCACCGCACCCCCAGTGCTCTGCAGCTATTGGCTGTGAGTGTAGACATCATTCCGGTATGTTCTCTCCCATGATATTGCTCTACTATAGACATGAGGATGATACATCTATGACCTACCCTGGAAATCCTCTATAGGTCCAGTCTACTTTGTATGATCTTCTTTGACCACAGAATCCACAAGGTATACAACCCAGCAGTGCTATAGGATCATTGCTGCAGCTGAATGAAGCCATTGGGATGATAACATTGGAGAGAATTGCCACCCCAGAAACACATAATAATATTAGCCTGAGAGTGACGCTTCTGTATTCTGAGCCTCGGCAGCATTAGGTGTACAGACGTATCTGAGGTGGGCTACCAAATTTCCATTGTGGGCTAACGCCCCAAGACAGAAATAGTTGTACAGCCTCTCTGCGAAACTCTACGTCAGGGTGGATACTTGTATGTGTGAATAAAACTTGTGTAGGTGAGAACCTGTGGTTTCTTTACACTGTATGAGCCATCTCCACTTCCTTTATAATAGTGCCTGAAAAGATATCAATGATCGACAGTACATGTGACTAAAAGGGGGGGGGGCAAGGGACCCTTGGTGGGAGCATAGACCTTAGCATATCCCAGGCAGACACTTCCATGTTGGAATTTTAGAGTTCTATCCTGAAATATATGATTGTGTATTGTTAAAGGGGCTATCCAGGATTAGAAAAACATAGCTGCGTTGATCCAGAAACAGAACCTCTCCCGTCTTTGTGTGTAGTATTGCAGCTCAGCTGAATTGAAATAAATGGAGCCAAATTGTAATACCACAAATGACCTGAGAACAGGTGTGGCGCTGTTTTGACATGTCAATTGTTTGGGTGGAGAGCAGAGGCGCGTGAGAAATCCCATTGAAACAATGGGACACAATAGGACAGGCTGCTTGTAATTCTGCCTCTTTTGCTTAGTGTGAATAGGCCCTAAGGGTAGCTTCACACGTACCGCTCTGCGAGTCTGCAGCGAAATCCGCTACCAGTATGTGACCCGGACCCTTTAACCCCCCACCGGCCGTGGGAAAGGAGGAGACAGCCCGGGTACCGCCTATTACCTAGGCTGAATCCCGGAATTCCAGGCGGTACCTGGGCTGTCTCTTCCTTCCCCACAGACAGGGAAGGCATCGGCAATCAAATGCGGAAGGTTCGACAAGGTTCAAGTTCTATAGAACCTAAGATTTTTCGCTGTTCGATCATCTCTACTGACGTCCTACCTATCATGAATGTTATAGTCCCACAGATACCTCCGTAAAGGGGTTGGCCAGTGGCCACACTTAGAAAACATGGCTGCTTACTTCAAGAAATAGCGCCACTCCCGTCCTCAGTTTGGGTGTGATTTTTGCAACTCAGTTCCATTGAAGTGAACGGAGCTGAATTGTATTACCACCACACAGCCTGAGGATAGGGGTGGTGCTGTTTTTGCAAGAAAGTACTTGTGATTTTTCTTATCCTGGATGATGCTTTTTAATGGAAAAAATATATAAAACTCATCCAGAACAACATATATTGTATTTACTGCATTTTGTTTTGCATTGAGATCTAAAATTGAAAGAAAGTTGAAAAAATATTCATAAAACAGAAATGCATTATGGGTCTTGTGTATAAATTCAGCTTTTTTTCTTTCATTATTTGTGCTTTATGTAGTGAACGCCAGAAGCGGCCACATCTCTCCCAGCAGCCAATCTGATGACGGCTCTTAACACCTTCAGCTCTTGTTTTCTTATGAGATACCTAATGTGTGAACTTGGCCTATAGCAACCTGTAACAACCTTTGGTCACATGACCCGGTTGACAGCCGAAATTGTGGTGTTGTCCTTGCCTTAATGTCTAGAAAGTAATAATCTGCTTTGGACAATCCCTCGCAAAGATGAACTAATCATAGAGTGTCACGCCAATAACTGTGAAGAAGAACAGCAGCAAGTTTTCGATTTCTCTGCAGTGCCTCCACAGGACAAATGGAGCATTACACTGTTCTGATTGAATGCTTTGGGCTTAAACGGGCTATGCAGGCTTAGGAAAACATTGCCACTTTCTTCCAGAAACAGCACCTCTCCTGTCTTCAGTTTGGATGTGATTTTGCAACTCAGTTCTATTGTTCCATTGAAGTGAATAGAGCTGAATTGTAATACAACACACAACCTAAGGACAGGGGTGGCGCTGTTTTTGGAAGAAAGTAGCTGTGTTTTTTCTAATCCTGCATAACCCTTTTAATTCGGTGAAGAATACAAAAATTGCGTAAATTATGCTTAATTATAATTGTCATGTGACCATTAAACTTGTTACATGGATACAATATTTACTATATGTGATTAAACAACATTGATTCACATGACCCGGGGATGACTTACCGTTAAGGCAGGGTTCACAGTACATTTTTGCCATCCATTTTTTCATCTGTTTTTTGCAAAAAAAAAAAAAAACGGATGAATTTGCATGCATCTGTTTTTCCATTGACTTCGATCATAATAAAAACCTGATCCAAATGCATCCGTTTTATTTAACGTATACAAAAACGTAGTTGACCACTTTTCTGTGTAAGTTAACAAAAAAAACTGATGCATTTTGCACTGTTTTTTTTTTTTAACAATGGAAGTCAATGGAAAAACAGACGCACGCAAATTCATCCGTTTTTCTATCTGTGTTATGTAAAAAAAAAATTTGATTACAAAAACATAGTGTGAACTTAGCCTAATTCAGACTGCACATCTCACACCATGTTTCCTTAGGCCAGGGGTAGGCAACCTTGGCTCTCCAGCTGTTGCAAACTACAACTCCCATCATGCCTGGACAGCTAAAGCTTTAGCTGGAAAGCCAAGGTCCCCTACCCCTGCCTTAGGCCAATGCACTTCACTGTATTACAGATCCTAGTGGTCTGGATCCTTAGGGCCCTATTCCACAGGACGATTATCGTTCTCATAATCGTTCACGATAAACTATTTCAAACAACCGCTATTGCGAACAGCCTGAAATCGTTCACCCAGTTAAATGGAACGATAATCGTTACTTATGATCGTTCTTGCGGTCGGTCTTGTCGTCGCTATTGCGTTCGTTGCTACTGCGAACGACGTCTTATTTAATGCGAACGATTCGCGAACGAGCAACTATAAAAATAGGCCCAGGTCTTATTAAACGATCAACCATTTCTCGTTCGTCGTTTAATTGTTAACTGCTATTCAACCGAACGATTATCGTTTAGATCCGGACGATGTAACGATCGTCCCATGGAATAGGGCCCTTAGGTTTGGTAGGCTGATATGGACCCATCTTGTCTCACTTGATGTGTGGTTGATTGTCTGCAATTGTTACAATACAATGATCTATGTAAATAGGAACGTGACCCATGACATGGCGATTGCTCTGATGAAACCGGCCTTTCTGCATGAGACAGACACCCTGAGTCTCCTATTGGAGAAGTGTTTCATCTAGAAATGATATGATTGACTGCTCTAATTACAGACCCCCCGCTCCGCCATTCATCTTCACCACTTAGGGTCAGGGTGGCCAGGGACTCCACTCAAACCTTCATCGTGACAATGATCCGGTACCATTTGGCACCCATCCTATGGTTGAATTTCCAATATGGGGGATGGGATAATATACACAGGCACAATATGCACTGGAGTGAAATGAATACATCCTGGTGTAGTCATCCTTGGTATTACCTATGCAAATAGTGGCTAAAAAAAATTAATAAATCTGCAACCTAAAACGCCATCAACCCTTTGTGTGTGACTGCGCGGCGCTGACACTGACGGTAGGCTGCAGGGATTATTAACACTTCATTTGCTGTGCTAGCTGACACAATCACTGAGATGTCGGCGGGCATTCTTCCATAAGAAGAGAAGAGTGCGTGTGGTTATTCCATCATCTGTATGTAGCCACAATGTTACATATGTTACACCCATCAGCGAGTCCTCCTCCTCCTCATCCTTATTATAATCAATTAGCTCTGATCAATTAAACCCAATGGATCTTTTAATTAAATTTTTAATGAAGAAAAATGAGAAAGATAAATCGCCAATTTACAAACCGTCGCTTTAAGTTGCCAAAAAGTGAATAACAATCAATTCGCCTAATATCTGGTTGGAAGAATCCCTCTTTTTTTAAGTTGATCTCAAGTGGGACCCTGGAAGAAACAAGCAAGTGTTTACTATCCCTGCAGTGCCACCACAGGAGGAATGAAGTATTACACCAGGTTCACATTTAAAGGGGTGCTCCCATGAAAATCTTTTTCTTTCAAACCAACTGGTTTCAGACAGTTATATAGATTTGTTATTTACTTTTATTTAAAAATCTTAAGTCTTCAAGTACTTATCAGCTACTGTATGTCCTGCAGGAAATTGTGTTTTCTTTTCAGTCTGACACAGCGCTCTCTGCTGCCACCTCTGTCCTTGTCAGGAACTGTCCAGAGCAGGAGAGGTTTTCTATGGGGATTTGCTGCTGCTCTGGACAGTTCCTGACATGGACAAAGGTGGCAGCAGAGAGTACTGTGTCAGACTGGAGAGAATACACCACTTCCTGCAGGACATACAGCATAATGATACTGATAAGTATGGGAAGACTTGAGATTTTTAAATAGAATAAATTACAAATTTATATAACTTTCTGCAACCATTTGATTTTAAAGATTTTTTTCCCCCGCTGGATAACACTTTAAGGGTAAATTCACACGGGCGTCTCGCATAAAAAAAAACGCAGCTAATCCGCACCTAATCCGCACCTAATCCGCAATACACGTATTAATAATAATAAGAATAATAAATGTATTGCGGATTAGCTGCGGATTAGCTGCGGATTTCTTGTGCGAGACGCCCGTGTGAATTTACCCTTAGGGTATATTCACACGGGCGGGCTCGCAGCGAGATTCTCGCTGCGAGCCCGGCAGGTCCTGGCAGTTCCCATACACTACATACTTGCTGCGGTCTAAACGACCGCAGCGAGTATGTAATTATACCGCCCTTAACCCCTTCTGCTCCCCCGCTGTGTATATACTTTACCTGTCCTCGCTGCACGGGTCCGGCGTCCTGCTCTCCCGCCCGGCCAATCAGTGGCTGCGGCTGGGCAACACACTGATTGGCCGGACAGGAGAGCAGGACGCCGGACCCGTGCAGCGAGGACAGGTAAAGTATATACACAGCGGGGGAGCAGAAGGGGTTAAGGGCGGTATAATTACATACTCGCTGCGGTCGTTTAGACCGCAGCAAGTATGTAGTGTATGGGAACTGCCAGGACCTGCCGGGCTCGCAGCCAGAATCTCGCTGCGAGCCCGCCCGTGTGAATATACCCTTAAGGTACAAACACACACGGCTTATACGCTGCGTATTTACTGCTGCGATACGCAGCAGATTAGATCTAAATAACTGAACACAGTATCAAATCTGCTGCGTATCTGCTGTGTGTGTTTGTACCCTAACATGTACATGAAGAATAGCTCCTGACTTGTATGTTAAAGGGGTATTCCAAGATAAAAAAATATATATATATATCCCCTATCCATAGAATGTGCATAAGTATCAGATTGCTAGAGATCAAACTGCTGGGACTCCCCCAAATCTGAAGAACAGGAACCCAAATCTTGTCATGGAAAAGAGCAAGTTGCTCATGCTGCTGCCATTTACGTCTATGGAGCTGGTGGAGATAGTCAAGTTCAGTGCCCAATTATCTTTGGAAACTCCATATACTATGAATGGAGTCTATTCTAAAACAAGACTCAGGTCTCCATTCTTGAGCTTGTGGTGGGTCCTAGCAGTAAGACCCCTACTGATCTGACTCTCATCCCCTATATAGGGAATTAATATTTTAAATTGGAATACCCCTTTAAACAGATTACATTATAGTCTATGGGGGAGATTTATCAAACATGGTGTAAAGTGAAACTGGCTCAGTTGCCCCTAGCAACCAATCAGATTCCACCTTTCATTTTCCAAAGAGTCTGTGAGGAATAAAAGGTGGAATCTGATTGGTTGCTAGGGGCAACTGAGCCAGTTTCACTTTACACCATGTTTGATATGTGTATCCTATATAGATCCACCACCAATAGACTTTAATGGTTTGAGTGGATATGCTGCGATGGATCCAGCTATAAGCTAACATGCTAGTCATTTACCAATGCTAATATACAATATGGAATAATATGGTCGATTACGGTAATCTATATGTTTGTTGGTATTTTACCAAAAGACAAAAGAATCCACTTTTGGCTTTTGTCTGACAATGTAGCTCACTGAACATGTTTGGCATATACTTTAGGTGTAGATAGAGCAGAACACAGCTCCCATTAAAATAAATAGGTTATCTGGGCAATGCAAGATATGCTATGGGCCAAGGGTGGGGACTTTGGCTCTCCAGCCATTGCAAAACTACAACTCTCATCATGCCTGGACAGCCAAAGCGTTAGCATGATGGGAGTTGTAGTTTTGCAACAGCTGGAGAGCCAGGGTTTCCTACCTCTGATCTATGTGAACAGAAGGGGGTCTTCCTCTACAAGCATATGGCAATATGAGTTTTCTAAACCCGACGACCCCTTTAATGGCACAAACCAATTTGATGGGTATTAATGCAGGATCAATTCTCTTATTGCATTCATGTAATCACACAAGGATTTGGCAACCTGACCTGATATGAATAATAATTCACCCTGAGAAATGGTGGTGGATCCTCAGTACACATGATGACTCTATCTATCTATCTATCTATCTATCCATGTGTATGTGTATATATATATATATATATATATATATATATATATGTGTATGTTTATATGTATGTATGTGTATGTATATATACTGTATGTATCTATATATGTGTGTGTATATATGTATATGTGTATGTATATATACTGTATATGTGTATGTATATACTGTATATGTGTATGTATAGATAAATGTATATGTGTATGTTTATATACTGTATATGTGTATGTATATATATGTATATGTGTATGTATATATAAATGTATATGTGTATGTATATATACTGTATGTATGTATATATGCGTGTGTATATATATGTATATGTGTATGTATATATACTGTATATGTGTATGTATATATGTATACAGTATGTGTATGTGTATATATACTGTATATGTGTATGTATAGATAAATGTATATGTGTATGTATAGATGTATATGTGTATGTTTATATACTGTATATGTGTATGTATATATATATATATGTGTATGTATATATAAATGTATATGTGTATGTTTATATACTGTATATGTGTATGTATATATGTATATGTGTATGTATATATAAATGTATATGTGTATGTTTATATACTGTATATATGTATGTATATATATGTATATGTGTGTATGTATATATGTATATGTGTATGTATATATACTGTATGTATATATACTGTATATGTGTATGTATATATATATATGAATATGTGTATGTATATATACTGTATATGTGTATATATATATATACTGTATATGTGTATGTATATATGTATATGTGTATGTATATATATATGTATGTGTGTATGTATATATGTATATGTGTATGTTTATATATGTATATGTGTATGTATATGTATGTATATGTGTATGTATATATACTGTATATGTGTATGTATATATATATATATGAATATGTGTATGTTTATATGTATGTATGTGTATGTATATATACTGTATGTATCTATATATGTGTGTGTATATATGTATATGTGTATGTATATATACTGTATATGTGTATGTATATACTGTATATGTGTATGTATAGATAAATGTATATGTGTATGTTTATATACTGTATATGTGTATGTATATATATGTATATGTGTATGTATATATAAATGTATATGTGTATGTATATATACTGTATGTATGTATATATGCGTGTGTATATATATGTATATGTGTATGTATATATACTGTATATGTGTATGTATATATGTATACAGTATGTGTATGTATATATACTGTATATGTGTATGTATAGATAAATGTATATGTGTATGTATAGATGTATATGTGTATGTTTATATACTGTATATGTGTATGTATATATATATATATATGTGTATGTATATATAAATGTATATGTGTATGTTTATATACTGTATATGTGTATGTATATATGTATATGTGTATGTATATATAAATGTATATGTGTATGTTTATATACTGTATATGTGTATGTATATATATATGTATATGTGTGTATGTATATATGTATATGTGTATGTATATATACTGTATGTATATATACTGTATATGTGTATGTATATATATATATGAATATGTG